>NW_027187339.1:2989885-3042010 GCF_028583685.1 Petaurus breviceps papuanus | reverse complement strand
ACACACACACACACACACACACACACACACACACACACACACACACATCTAGCCATGTGACCTTAGGTAGGTTGCTTAATCCCAATTGTCCTCCAAAAAGCCAAAAAAATAAAAATAAATAAAAAGTACTTGAAATTATTAACAACTTTAGCAAAGTTTCAGGATACAAAATAAACCTATGCAAAGCATCAGTATGTCTACATATCACCAACAAAGTCCAGCAACAAAAGGTAGAAAGAGAAATTCTATTTAAAATAACTAGACAACATAAAATACTTCGGAGTCTACCTGCCAAGACAAACTCAAGAACTATATGAACACAACCATAAAACACTTTTCACACAAATAAAGTCAGATCTAAACAACCAGAAAAATATTAATTGCTGATGGGTAGTCTGAGCCAATATAATAAAAATTACAATTCTACCTAAATTAATCTATTCAGTGCCATAACAATCTATCAAAAATTATTTTATAGATCTAGAAAATTAATAACAAAATTCACCTGGAAGAACTCAAAGGAATCAAGGAAATAAATTGGAAAAAATGTGAAAGAAGGTGGTCTAGTCATACCAGATATCAAACTGTATAATAAGGTGGTAATCATTGAAACAATCTGGTACTGGCTGAGAAATAGAATGGTAGATCAATGGAATAGATTAGGTACCAATTACATTAAAGGAAATGACCACATAATCTAGTATATGATAAACCCCCAAATCCAAGCTTTTGGAACAAAAACTCATTATTTGACAAAAACTACTGGTAAAACTGGAAAACAGTATGGCAGAAACTAGATCTAGCCCAACATCTCACACCATATGTTAAAATAAGGTCAAAATGGGTACATGTTTTACACATAAAGGGTGATAGCATAAGCAAATTAAGAGAACATGGAACAGTTTGTCAGATTTATTGATAAGGGAAGAATTTAGGATCAAAGAAGATATAGAAAGCATTACAAAATGTAAAATATATCATTTTGATCATATAAAATTTAAAAGTTTTTGCACATAGGGCAGCTAGGTGGCGCAGTGAATAAAGTGCCAGCCCCAGAGTCAGGAGGACCTGAGTTCGGTTCCGTCTCAGACACTTAACACCTCTTAGTGTCCCACATAACACTCTTAAGACTTTAAGATGTGTAATTACAGAGGAGTTGTCAATACTGGAGTAGTCATATTAGTGGAATCACAGGATGGGGTAAAAGCAAAGGAAAAACAAAAAAAAAAAAGGTGGTTGGAAGTAAAGGAAAAGAGGAAGAAAAATAAGCTCTAAGAGGCCATGTAGGACCTAGATAGAATGTGTAAAAGATAAACATAGCTGGAAGCCACCAAATAAAAGAAGTATATCTGATATTCCTGAAGGTTTATAATTTGCAAGGTGTTTTCCCATATAGTCTCTTGTTTCACCTTTATGAAGACCTGTGAGTTAAGCAAAGTAGGCATTTCATCTCGTTATTTTAAAGAAAAGGAAACTGAGTCATAGTGTGATTAAGTGATTTACCCCAAATCATCCAGCTGCTAAAGGGTAACTCCTAGACTAGGAATGAGATCTTCCACCTTTTCAGTTCAGCACTGTTTCCAGTGTTCCATTCTACCTCTCTAAAACTACTCTCATCCATTGGGGAGAGGTTTATCAGTCTGGATCAAAATCTTTGGGGCTCACTGGACATATGCAGAGTACATGATAATGCAATTACAAGACACAGTCCATTGCTTATTGACAACTGATGAAGGAAATAAGCTTGCCTTGAGAAAAGCGCTAGACTTCTAAACAGGTTGTCAATTTTAAAAATAAATAAATAAAAAGGGAAACTCCAACAGTCAGTTTTAATTAATTCACTGCAATCAGCTTTTCTTGTCCTATTAGTTGCCATTATATTAACACACTCTTGAGCAAAATACCAGAAGCTTTCATTAGAATCATTAACATAATTTGATAACGGATAGGATTTGATTTCTGACTTTTGCACTTCGATTCAAAGCTTGGTACAAGATGGAATCTCTCTGATTGGCTGGGGCTCCCCCCTCCGTGAACACTTCACATGACATTGCTTTGTTAACTGTAATTAATGGTAACATTTGTCATGAGTTTTATTATTTGGAAAAGAGGCTGTGATGATAAAAGATGTGACAAAGACACACACATGTCTCCTTCCCCAAAATGACTTTGTCCTCATTTAAGGTTTGGAGGAAATTTATTAAATAAGTCAAGCATGGGTTTTTGTTGTTGTTGTTGTTGATTTTAGGCTCAGGATGAATTGTTTAAAAGGACTGCCCCTTGGATAAGCCAGTGACATTTAGAATCTCAAGAATCAGCACCATTAGGATCTGAGTGAGATCCAGAAGGTCTGGAGATCAGAACTAGGGCTGATCAAGGTAAGCCATATGCCCTTCTCTGGTTTCAACTAATGGAGATGCCAGGGCAAAGCAAATTAAAATCACTGGTAGTTTTAATTCAGATAAGAACAAGAAGCGTTTGCACATGTGTACACACACACACAAACACCACACCCTTCTTAATTCTGATTTCTTTTTTCTTGGATAGAAGAAGGTCTCTTGCTAATATAGTTTTTAAGTTAATTAATCTTCAGTTCAATTTAATCCTAAAAACATATACTAAGTGTCTCCTATGTGACAGAAAGTCAAGATAATAGATATAAGGTTCAAGTCCTGTTTCAGGCACAAAGTAGCAGTATGACCTAAAGCAACACCTCATTGCCACAAATGAACTCTCCTAAGATTCTGAGTGAGAGGTGAGTTGGGAATTTTCACAGTGGAGAGTATCCTACACCCATGAAATCACAAATGAAGATTAAAACAAAACAACACACAAAGGCACTGTTAAGGTACTAGGAATGCAAAAATAAAAACAACTGTGTCCTTTCTCTGCACCCCCAGAAGAAACTTGCATTCTACTGGAGTATGGTGGGATAAAAAAATTATCCAGAGAAGTAAGTTTAGTGTCTACAAAGGAATAAAAGGTAATTTCATGGGGAAAGCACACTAACAACTTGTGAGGAAACTATCACAAAATACCACTTGTGGGAGGTATTATCTGACCGTACTTTAAAGGTTGGAGGAGAACCTATAAGGAAGAGATAAGGAGAGAATCCATTCTGTTAACATGACCATTGCCTTGCTGAGGTTTTCTACTGAATGCTTAGTGTTAGGGGTGGAAATAGGACCATATTGTGTGTAATAGGGACCACAGGAAGGACACAGAAGGGAAATTTTCATGTGGTCATAAGGGGTGGCAAGAATGTTCATTGTATAAGGCAAAGAGATAGTTGCACAGGAAAGTGAAAAAAAATCCATGGTTAAAGGCTTAGATCTAGCCTTGCTAGATTAGCTGGCATTTTTTATATCAGTGCCAATCGAGGCCCAAACATGCTCTCAATGCAACACCTATATCAACAACATCCAGAACTAGTGAGTCAGCCATCCACTTGTCACCCTCCAGGTGTCCTGGAGCACAGAACGGACCATCTAAGGGTCAGTATATATATACAACTATGAACATATATAGCTGAAAAGCTAAAGAAAGCTCTCTCTCCCTTCCTTCATCTTCCCCCAGTCTCTAAGGGGTTTTCTCCATAGTGTACTAATGGTCTGCAATTTATTTTAAAGAGGCTATTTTCGTCCACAAGAAGTACTTAAGGGAGCCGAGAACCATAAACACCTTCTTTTTCAAAAATTTGTTTCCTTTTTCCCAGCCTGTAATTTAACTCTGACTGGCACCATTCAAATCAACTGCTCAGGGCTCAGACTTAGAACCAGTCAGCTCCAACTTGGAGCAAATTTTTACAACCAAGTTGGAAATCCCTTAAAACAAGGTTTTAGGAGGGGATCGCTTGACAGACTTAACTCTTGTGGTACAAATATGCCACAATGACATAGCAATTAGTTATTCAAAATACGGGAAAGGATTACAAGCTTTTGCAAGTCATTTCATAAATATGTCCTATTCGCGTATACAATCAGTAATTATACCATTCTTATTCAACTGTAAACTTCCTGGGGATGATTTATATCTCATTGAAATCAACACAAAAGTATTTGCCTCCTCAGAGGAAGGGCCTTCCCTCTAATCTCCAAGCTCGTGTACATCAAAGACGGGGAGCTACTGTTCTGCCTAACCAATGTAAATAAAATCATACACAAATGTTTATGCAAATTAATAGAGAGAGATCTGTCAAGAAACATTTATCTTCTGGGCTTGATGGGAATTTGCATAGCACTCCCCTAAGAGTGCTCAGGCAAGTGAGGAAAGTCAATTACATACCATCCATGAGGTCCGATGAAGCTAAATGGCTTTCTCCAGAGCTTTCTCCTGACCTCTGCAGGGACCAAGGGCCTTATCTGAGGACTCCTAAGTCAGATGGATGACGGAAAAAAGACTAGGCAGACAGAGCAAAGCTCAGTGCCACTGACACTCCACTACCATGACCCCAACAGCCCCCAAAAACTCTTCTCCTGAAAAAGTCCACTTTGAGTTGAAAGTAGACATATTACAGAATCATAGGTTTATAGATTTAGAAGTATAAGGGACCTTAAGAGTGTAGAAGGAGGCATGATATCCAATAAAGTTTTTTTTAAGTGGGTTTGTGACAGGATGTACAGAGATTTAATAGCTAAATAAAGATATTTAGATTTTATTCTAGGAGCAACAGGGAGTCACTGAAATTGACCTAGCAGATACAGAGATCTTTCTATCTATGTGAATATAAACAAATGATCAGAAATAGGTTGAAACTGCAAATTTAGGTTTTAGCTCTAGAAAACTTTCTAACCATGAGCGACTTGTAAAATTGTCCAAGAACATTGGTAGACACTGTGCCCTTAGAGGCTAAGGCATAGATCTCATGGAAAGAGCATAGAAGCTATTCTGTCTAGAAGCAAAAGAAAGAAAGACTTGGAAACCTTATTCTTTAGCCCTCAAACTCTATTTTGACTGTTCCTTCTTACACTACTCATTTTGGCCTGAGATTTAAGGTTTAGATTCCAGAGTTAGCGTGACAAATTTGAGTTGAGAAGCTTTCCTCTACCTTCAGATATGGTGCCAACCACTTTTATAGGCTTTCCCAGCTTCCTAGTTGCCAAAGCAACCTTTTTGGAATTTTTCTTTTAAGTCTTAATGTCAAGACTTATCCTTAGTTCTAGTTCCCCACTTAAACCACATTCATTCACTTAGAATTTTGCTAAGTGTTGCAGTAGATAAAGAGCTGGCCCGGCAGTCAGGAAGACCCATCTCCCTGAGTTCAAATCTGGCCTCAAATACTTGCTAACTGTGTGACCTTGGGCAAGACACTTAACCCTGTTTGACTCAATTTCCTCATATGTCAAATAGCTGGAGAAGGAAATGGTGAACCACTCCAGTATATTTGCCAAGAAAAGCCCAAATGGCATCACTGAGTCAGACACAACTGAAACAATCCATCAACAAGAACACAACCTCCATGTGAAAAAGATTTTCTGACTGAGTCAAAAGTTATTTTAAATTCAAAGTTTTCTTGTCATTATTCTCTGCTATTCTTATTGTTAGTCTGGCTCCCAGTTTGTTGATCCCCAGCATCTATGCACTTCCTGGCTAAACAATTATCTTTCCCCCTCTATCTTACTTACCAATTTCCCAAGGACATGTGGTCCTTACCTGGCCTCTATCTTTTCATTCTAAGCTCCATCTTGCCTCTCTCCTTGCTTCCTGCCCTATCATTTCACGACACACATGTGACTCAGTTTCTCTGACACATACTCTCACTCAATTCATTGGGTTTTCCATCCAACTGCTTGACAGAAAATCAAAGATGACCCATGAAGACTCTGCATTATCTCATAATAACAGCTGCCACTATCTACCAAAATTATATCATATGCTTCTAAGGACTATCCAAAAGTTACCTTCATCCCTTTCTAATGTTTGTCCACTTGGTTTCCCTGAAATCCAAAGCAACATTTCTTCCTGAAAACCTAATGACCTACTGAATGAAAAAGTATTGACAACACCGTGATAGGTAAGGAGATACAGATTCACAGATGAGAGAGCTCCTCTCTTCAAGACCTGTAGTCAAATAGGGGGAGATAATATATAGGTTATAGGTGGGTGTTGACCAGGGGAGGGAATTTTGGTCTGAGGAGCTACAACAAAGGTGAATAGTCATGAGGCAATTGACTATCATGCTTTTCCCAGACACCATAGTGATTTGATGATGATTCCCAGAGAAAGAAGTCAAGGGGGTTAGGGGGAGGTGCCAGTAGAATTACATATAAGGCATGATAAAGCATATGGAAGATGCCTGGGCTTGATGGATGTGAAGCATATTCTGGGCACAGTTACATGTCATGGTCCTGGCTAGATAAAGTAGAACAACTTTCCCACGTCAGCAGATTAGCTGACAAATATTTACTAGGTGATTCTGGCATGAAGAACATAGTCTTACCAAATCCAATTCAATCATTATATATTAAGCACCTACTGAGTCCCCAGCCTACAGAACTGTGAAGTAGGTGAATTCTATCTTTCAATACCCCAGTCATCTCTTTGTTGGTGAGATTTCTTTCACTTCAGAGACACCTCTCCATCCCTTCTCCTTTTAGGCAGCCAGTGCCCTTCAAATCTTTCCCAATCTTCCTCACCACCAGCAAAACCATTCTCACATGCTTCATTTGCACAAACCTCTAAATAAACAATAGCTATCCCAGTCTATTATAGCTTATCTTGCCATTTAAAGGGGATCTGGAGAAGAACTTGACTGACTAGTAAGCAATGGAACAAACTTTATTTGGCACTATTTTAACTCACTCTAGAAAGACTGTGTGGCCAAATCCAATTGCATAAGGATGGTGGGGATGAGAGGAGCAACCAGGGATGGATACTGGAATAGTACCTTCCCTATGCAAACTGAGGCATCAGTCTGGTAGTGGCAAAGTGAGACAGGAAAGGGCAGGGAAGGGATACAGCCAAAGAGGTCTAGAAAGTCTTGCTGTGATGATCCTCAGGTAATGCCAGAAGAAAGAAGTCTCACCATGGTTCTTCTAGAGGCTTTACCCTAGACTTGGCACACGATTACACTAAATCCTGCCTACTCCTCCCCTGGTTCACTGAATGTAATCTAGTCCAGTAAGAAAAACTCTGTATTTGGACACTCCATTAAAATGTATACTCCCTGAAGGCCAAGGTTTTTCTTTCTTTATATCCTCACTATTTGACCCTGTGATGAATACATGGTTAAGGCCTTAATAAAGACTTACTGATTGACTGATTTTAGAGATAGAGTACCTAGGTTTCAGGTCCAGTTTTACTTCTTGCCATGTGTAAGACCTTGGCAGGTCACTTAACCTTTGTGACTTCAAGTTGAAAATGTAAGCATGGGCTTTTTGTTCAATTGTTTCAGTCATGTCTGACTCTTAGCAACCCCAACAGGGATTTTCTTGGCAAAATACTAGAAGGGTTTTGCCATTTCCCTCACCACTCATTTTACAGAAGAAGAACTGAGACAAACAGGGTTGAGTGACTTGCCAATGACCACACAGCTGGCAAGTGTCTGAGGCTGAATTAGAACTCAGGAAGATGAGCCTTCCTGATTTCAGGCTCAGTGCTCTATGCAATATGGTGTCACCTAAATGATCCCTAGGGGTCTAGCTCTGAACCTATGTTCCTGTGACTCCTGCATCCATCATCAAATTGTGTCTCAGGGCAGCTTGGGAATTCTGAATAGAACTAGGGAAGGGGTGGGTCTCCTCTACCTGTGTCTGTCAGGCTTCCAGCTGCTAATGCCAAAGGAAGGAAGATGCTAGGGCCGTACTACAGGACATGGGAGGAAAAAGCCTTCAGCAGGGAAGAGTTCAGGGAGAGATAGTTCCAGACTAGGGAAGAGTTGTCAGGCAGGAGAATGGGAAGGAGAGATATCTAGAACAGCTATCTTATCACAGAAAAGACTAAATCAAGGAAAAACGAAGAGGCTTTCTGGTCTACCACAACAGCTCAGCATGTTATTCTTTCCAGAAAGATTTGCATTTTAACAGGAGTCAGAGTCTTAGGACAAAGAATGAATTTCTGGAGGCAGCTTTAGGCAGCACAAGGAACAAGATGTCTTTGGCCACCAGCTGTTCTTTGTGAAACTCCCTGAGATTTCACTGTCTAAAGCTACCTACATATCAGGTCATGGCTCTCTGTATGGGAGATGTCAAGTGGAACTACCAAAGCTGGAAATAACACAATCCCAAGGAAAGGTTATTGTCTTGTTAAGGGACTTCAAAAGACTCAGAATAATTAGAGAATAATATGGCACTCCACCATAGCAAGTTACTTTCTCTACCTTTCTTCAAAGAGCTATCTTTCTCTTTCATATTTTCACATCTAAAATGAAAAAAAGAAAGAAAAAACAAAACTCCACCCCACCCCCTAACAGGAGTGGTGGTGGAGGTGCAAGGGAGAAAATAAATGTTTCTTAATTGAAAAAAAAAATTAACATGGGGACAAAAAACACGAACGTACTTCTATATCTATTATCTGTCTTGATCCTGACAGTACCCGCTATGACAGAGAGGGATCATTATTCTCTCTTTGCTAATGAAGAAACTGTAGCATTAAACAATAAAATGACCTGCCCTCACACCTTTGAGCTAGGATAGCCAGGAAGCCTCTGACTTCTTCTGGTTAGTTAAATTCTCTTTTGATCAAAGAAAGTATCAGCAACCTGTGATACCAAGAGTTAAAGAGTAGGTCAGAAAATATCCTCAGTGCCACTAAGGCCTGCTGAAAATCACCTGAGCTCAAGGCAAATTTGATTCAATTCAATTCAACAAGCACTATTAAGTGATTACTATAAATAATCCACTGTGCTTAGCTAAGGATGCAAAGCCAAAAAGGGAAAAAAATTCCCTGCCTTTGAGAGCTTACATTCTACTAGACTAAATTATAAATTATATGACATTTGTCTTCTCCTTCCTCTTCCTCTCCCCCCATAAAACCCTAGTGCCCAGGCACCATCGAAGCTCCTTTCTAGGTCTAGCCTCTTTCACACTACAACTACTCTACCAACTTCCATTCCCTGCTAACCCACCCACAGTCCCATCTCCTCAGTGCTACTTTTCAGCTTGGTGCTGGGGTACCATACTTAAGTGTGAAACAGTGAAAGGGTTAACCCTCCCCTTCAGAGGCAGCTAGCGGCACAGTGTATAGAGGGCTTGGCCCAGAGTCAGGAAGACCTGAATTCAAACTGATTCTCAGACTGGCTATGTAGTCATGGGCAAGTCACTTAACCTCTGTTTATCGCAGTTTCTTCAACTATAAGATGGGGATAATAATAGCACCTATCTCACAAGGTTGTTTTGAGGATCAAATGAGTTAATATCTGCAAAAAAAAAACACTTAACATAGTGCCTGGCACTTGGTAGATATTCTATGAATCTTATATTTACTTATATATAAGGAATTTAGGTTTTTAAAGAGGACAAGGCTAGTCAAAGTTTCACTTGTTAGGCTATGTTCAAGCTTTACCAAATTATTAGTAAATTTCCTGGGGATATAATTTCCTGCCCAGTAGTCCTTGTTAACTCCATGCCATCCAAACCTTATTAACTTTTCTACCCTCAAATGCATTTCATAGGACAGGAAAAAAAAATAGTGGTTAGCCACTTGGCATCCTGCTTCCAAAAGGTGGCTAAACTCTGCCTTTGACCAGCTCTTGGGATGAAGTAAAAATGGTCAGAACCATGTAGTGTTAAAGGTCTAATTATATTTGTTATAAAATCAAATACTGCAACTTAACCTCTGGTTCAAGGGAAAGGGTTGTTGATGGAAAATTCTACTTATCATTGGAGAGTAATTACAAATTCTACAAGGCATATTTAAACCGATTATTACCCCAAACACACAGCTAGATATACTTATTATACATGGGGGAGCCTGGCCACTGGTTCACAGCAGAACTGGGCGTCTGTGAATGTTGAATATATTTCAGCATTTCTACGGTAAAACCTTAATTTCAGAGATTTATAACCAGCGTAAATCTGTCCTCAACAGAAGCCTGACACAAAATCACTTTGCCCAGTAGCAATTTTTTAAAGTTTTGGACTAAGTGCCTTTTATTCAACTTTACAGCCAAAAAATGAAGCAAAGCAAAGCAATGTAAGAATCACCTTCAGGCTACAAACATCCACACACTGACACACTCACCCAGAGTTAACACCATTATCTCTGGCTTCCTCCGGGGTAGAGGCCAGGATCTGGACTATGAACTAGCCAGAGAATGTGCATGAGGGTAGAGGATGGAAAAGGTTGATAAAAATTCAGTGGATGTGATGATCTTTTAAGACACAATCTTTGATTCTTTTTTTTTTTTTGTAACAGATCAGAGATGTCTATTACATAAAGGACAGGGAGTCCCAAAAGTCTTAGTGCAATTCTAAGTCACTGAGGGACGATATTGCACTAAAACTTTTCGGACACCCTGTATGTATTATCTAAAAAAGCTTTAGGACAGTTTCAAGCTTTAGCAGCAGAAACTGAGACTATGTTGAATACACATCAGGGCAGGAAAATTATAAGGCAAAGCATGGCAAGAGGATGGCAGCCCCAAACATAAGAGGAAGATCCCTCCACCACATTTTTTGTCCTGTGCTAGGTATAGTTATGGATGTATTAGAACATCTTTGAGAGCATAGCTTAAAACTGCAAGAGATAATTGGGGGGGGCAGGGGGCGGGGCAGCTAGGTGGCACAGTGAACAGAGCACCGGCCCTGGAGTCAGGAGAACCTGAGTTCAAATCCAACCTCAGATACTTAACACACACCCCCACACACTCAAAACCTAGCTGTGTGACCTTGGGCAAGTCACACAACCCCAACTTCCCTCCAAAAAAGCAAAAAAAAAAGGAGATAGTTGGGATAGCCTATATTATCTACATGATAATACCTAAGAACTTAGAGTTATCACATAATGCACAAGTGGTACATAACCTCAAAGATCACCTAGTATGTCCATAGCCATAATTCTTGCCCAGAACTGAATTTGCCCTTGGCTTAGTTTCCACTGCTTATGGTTTGGAGGACAAACCACTTATTTTACCAACAATACAATTGATGTCTGGGGAAAATGACTTGACCAAGACCACAGAGCTAGCAAGTGACTGGAATGATCTCAAACATAAGTCATCCCTTGCAAAACCCATGGTTCTTTACACTACATTTCAACTGTGGTAGATGGTCATTCCAGACAAACACAAGCATCAGTCTTAAAGGTTTTGGTCACATGCTTAGAGTCTAGCTCCTCTGGCTCGACAGAAAACTCAATCAGGACCAAGGTCTCTGGTGCAGTGCCCAGAGGATCTGTGTGCGAGCCTCTGCTGCTTTTTTATCTTTGACCTGGATAAAGTTATAAATGGCTTGTTTATCCCATCTGCTGATGATATAAAGTACAGAGGGGCAGCTAGCCCACTGAATGATGGTATCAGAATCCAAAAGGATCTAGGAAGAAGAATGATGTCAGACTGTAATCTTCCTGAAGACAAGGATTATTTTTGCCATTTTTTGTATCCTCAATGCATAACACAGTGCAGCACATAGCAGATGTTTAATAAATGTTTGTTAATTGATTCACATAGAGAAGAGGCTTTGGTGTTAAAGTCCTGGGTTCAAGTCCCATCTCTGCTATTTACCACCTGTTTCCTTCACCAAGTCACTTGCCCTGGATCTCAACCTTCTCATCTGTAAAAATGAGAGAGTTAGACTACTTGACCTTTGAGTTTTGTTCCAGCTCTATAGCTAGGATCCTAGGATCCCATGATTTTAATGGTCTAGAAAACTAGGTAAAATATAATAAGATTAAAATGATGAGGAATAAATATAAAGTCATATGTGTCTAAAAAATCAATGTCAAGCATAAGATGAGTGAGACATGGCTAAACTGCAGTTCATCTGAAAAAGATCTGGGGATTTTAGCGGACCATAAGCTCAAAAATAGTCAAGAGTAAGAGATGGCAGACCCAGGAAAGCTTCTAAAGAGGCTTGTGCTCAGTACTGTACTATTGTACTGTCTGATTAGATCACATCTGCAACACACTGTTGAGATCTGGAAGCCACATTTCAGGAAGGACAATTACAAACTAGAATATTTAGAAATTAGTAAATAGGAAGGTGAAGAGTATTGAGTTCACAGCATATAAAAATATACTTAAGGAAGGGAAGATGTTAAGCCAGAAAAAGAGAAGGTTGGGGGTGGGAGTAGACAGAGTATGATAGCTGTCTACAAGAATGTTAATGGATGTTAGATGGAAGAGTAATTAGATTGTTCCACTTAGCTCTAAGAGAAATGGGTCAAAGTTGCAAAAAGGCAAACTGAGGGGAAAAGTCTAATAATCATAGGTGCCAGGCAGAATGGGTTGTCCCAAGTGGCAGGAGGTTCTTGCTTGATGAATGTTGAGTGACCATTTGTCAGGTATGTTGTGCAATGGATTGTTGTTCAGTGGGACAGACTAGATGGCCTAGGAAGTTGCTTCCAAATCTGAGATTCTCCAAACTGGCCCAGCCCCAATGTCCAGATTCTCTAACTCCTAGGCATTACATAGAGGAGAATGAAAGCCAACATGAAGCCACCTTTATAGAAACCCAACAAAACGGGACTTGAAGACAAAGTGTGAGATACATTATCAGTTGTCATTGCCATCCTACCATGGCCAAAGAATTAAATATAATACATAAAATAACATTTACTCAAGAAAATCAGGATAATTACTTAGTCAAAAGGACATTGAACCAGGTTCTAAGCCATTGCACTGAATTGGGAATGACATTACTTATGTCTGAAGTTAAATTGATTAAAACTTCCCAAGCCATCCCTTAAAGAACATCTATAAGTAATGAATTAGAATACCTTGTTCATGGTGCTTCCTTCTACAACTCCTATGAAAGGAGTGAGATAGTCTCTTCCCTACTGTGCTTCTTTTAGTCAATTCAACAGACATGTGTTGAGTACCTACTGGGGACAAAGGCAAGAGGAAGTATGGCACTATAGACTATAGAGGAATTTTAAAGTAGAAAGACCTGAAGTAAGAATTTAAATCCTATCATACTGGTAGATACTAGCTGAAAGACTTCAGATGAATCACTTAGGCCTTCATTGCCTCAGGCACCTAAGATTATTAATACAAAGTAATTCTCAAATTACATATCCCAATCAAAAAAAAAGTGTAAGACCCTGAACTAGGCAAGGTTATGCAAAGATAAAAATAAATGGGCCCTGCCCTCAAGGAACTTATATTCTCTTGTTTTTAAATTTATTTATTTTTAGTTTATATCATTCAATTCCACAAGCTTTTGACTGTTAAATTTTCTCCCTCTCCTTCCCTGTTCCCCTCCCCAAGACAGCATGCGATCTGATATACATTCATTCTGATTATAGATATACTTTCATCTGATATACATACATTCATACTAAATATATTTTCACATTAGTCATGTTGTAAAGAAAAATTATAACCAATGGAATGGACCATGAGAAATAAAAAACAAAACAAAAAAGAGAGAGAGCAAAGAGTATACTTCCGTCTGCATTCAGACTCCATGATTCTTTCTCTGGATGTGGACAGCATTTTCCATCACGAGCCTTTTGGAATTGCCTTAGAACCTTGCATGGCTGTGAAGAGTCAAGTCTATAAAAGTTGAGGATTGCACAATGTTGCTGTAAGTGTATATAATGTTCAAGGAGCTTACATTATACCAGAAGAGGGAATGGAGAGACATGACATGTACATACATAAGTAAATACAAAGAACATACAAAATTACACAAGTATGGCCCAGGCCAAGCGAAGACCCTCCAGAAATGGGCACTAGACTTGACATGAAACAATAATTGAGAGAAAAGTATAACCTAAAGTATATTTTCTTTTCATTGGTGGAAATTAAACTAAAAATAAGAATCTGGTATAAAAAATACATCATTTACCTTACCCACCATCACTAAGTCTACACCTGCATCCTAGTTGCATGAACACCCACTCCTTTAAAATTCCTTACTTCAGAACTCAGGCCTGACACATGGAACCAGCATGTGGGGGGGGGGGGTGGAGGAGACCAGATTAAAATGTAATTGAGAAATGTTTAACAAAATAAATTTAAGTACAATACAATTGGATCCTGTTAATTATTGGTTTTCCAAGTCATACATAGCCAGCAGTGATCTGTTTCTATTCAAGTTTGACACTAGTGACTTAAATCTGAGCTTCAGGTCCCTCATCAATAAAACAGATATAAGCAATATTTAATTACCTACTGGCTACTATTGTTGTTATTAATTCTCTTCCTCTCTGAAGGTTACTATGCCCATAGCTGCCTTATGGTGATGGGCCATGTATTTTGTTATTAATAATATACAAGTTTTGGGGGATATTTCTCAATTTTCTGTAGTATATTTCTTAGTTCCAAAAGTGTACAGTATTATGTAAGTGTTCACAGCTTTGAAATTATTTGTCCCATCGAGCTTTGATTTAACTATTCCAATAAGTTTCTTAACATATAAAGTCACAATTTCCTCTTTAGGAGTGTGACCCTAGCTCCAATGGTGCCTTTCATAATGACTTTGAATATTATTACTATACCTTTAAGAAAAAGGAAATAAACCTTGGAGAATAAGAGTTAGTTGTCATCTAGAGGAAGTTAACTGTCATGGCTGAAAGAGACTATGAGAGGACAAAGAGAACATTCCTGAGGAGACTAGGACTTAACTAGTATTGAAGTTCATGTAACTATGAGAGAGTCTTAAGAGACATTTGAGAGAAATGAATTTAACTTTTATTCTATGGAGAAGACATCCAGAGATGAGATTTTAACTGACATCCTTAGAGAACTGAGTGGCTGGACTACAATTTTAGCAACTTGTGGAAGAATGAGCAGTTACAATTGATGGCCATAAGTGATTTGGCATAATCTTTCACAACTTAGACATTATTGAGTATATATTTGTGTGTTCACATATGTGTGTGCACACAAATATGCAAATATATGCATTTATGTGTGCATATGGTAAGTATATATAGATATATATATGTACCTTTATTACTAATAGAGAAATGGAAATTTGTGTGAAAAGAGGTTTCTCCAGTTTTAATAAATTAAAGTAGGCTTAGTTAAATAATTAGTGAAAGAGATGTTACATTTTTTTAATTTATAAGAAAATAGAAGAATAAATTTTGAATGGCCTTTCAGAATTATGTAAGAAAATTGATAAGGTAACCTATAATAGGCTGAGGGGAAAGTTTTAGTATATTTATTCACTAGATTATCATACTGGTATTGTTCTCACCTTGAAACCTACATCTATACCCATACACTAACCTATGGAATCATTACAGGTATGTTAATAAGACCACCAAGGCACATGGAATGGGTGTAGCTACATGTAGGGCCTCATCCAGGCTCTTGCTAAAATATTATTATGTTTAATGTGCTTTTCTTGGAAAAGAACAAATATCAACCAATCCAGATTTAATATTGAAACATTCAATCTTTGCCTTTCTTTTGCATACATTAAGAATTTTTCACTCATTAAGTCCAAATAACATTTTAAGATCAGTGGAGAAAAATTCAACATGATGAAAAAGCTATTTTATGTGGTTTTGGTGGAGCCATGTTTTTAGTATGTTTCCATCTTTAGATAAGAAACCATATTCAGTACTGCTTAGAGAAATGATGATTGGTTTAAAGCCAGGCTTAAGTATTGCGGATTTAAACTATCTACCTGAAAGATAAGATGTTTTATATCAATAGTTCCTGAAATGCTGTATCTGCACAAATAGAACAGTTTTTCATATGGACATCAAACACTTTAACATTCCCAATATACTGGCTTCTATTTTTACAAATATTTGCAGTACACAAATAAGCCATGAGTGCAGAATTGAATCAAAGGCTTTGTAATAATCAGCAAAAGCATTATAATTGTAACAGCATTTTGGAGTACCCTGTTCAATAATTACAAAATCGATAAAAAGGATTGAAGCACTCAATCTTTGCTTTTTATATTCCTAGGACATTTTGGCGTGTCTTTTTTAATGGTTATTCAGTACATTGCTTTCAAAGATTTTTTTAGTGATACAAGTTGTAAATACTTTGTTATTGTTGTTGCTTTAATCTTGTTTTCATCCTTTTTTTCCAAAATTTTATTTTAGACTCAAACACCAGAACACAAATAGAGAATAGAGAAAAGAAACAAAAACATATCATAAACTTAAATAGAAAGCTAGAAAGAAAAAAAAAAGCATGCCGTGTGTATAGCAGAACATAAGAGAAGATTCAAAATATGTAACAATAAATTTTCATTTCAAGAAAGCTATATGATAAATAATCCTCATTGTGTTTGAGAATTGTCCATCTTTTCTTTGCTTCCTTGTGAGTTTTCTTTTGTTCTCTGCTGTGCACTTTTTTACTTTGTTCATTTTTTTCCTTTCTCCTTCCCCCACCCCCAGAATACCACAATAAAGTTTAGATATGTTTTTGTATAGCTATAAATATACACATACCCTCCCCCATTCCCCCTAGAAGGCCACAATAAAGTTTAGATATGTTTCTCCCTAGCTATAGATATATACATATGCATATACATATATGCATACATATATAGACATATACTTTCCCAAACCTATTCTACTCCTGAGTTTTGTTTATGTATGTATGTATGCATATCTCTTGTTTTCTATTCCTCCTGCCTCCTCTACTTTACTTTTATTCACTACCTTGCTATCCTATGACTTGTCTACCCTCTCCAAAGATTCCTCCCATACTCTCCCATTCCCATAAATCTAAACATGTTTCTATACCCCTATTTACCTATTCCCTCACCCTCTCCTCTCAAGATCCCCCCCTTGTCCTTTTCCCCCCTCTCCATATACCCCTACCATTTTATTTCTTCTGAATTTAGAAGACTTCTATACTCTTTTAAATACACACACACACACACACGTGCGCGCGCACACGCACACACATACACACACACAGATATAGTTCCCTCTTACACCCATTCCGGATGAAAGCAGGTTACCAGAACTACTAGCCGTACTCCCCCATCTAATTCCTGTGTATCAATTCTTCCTCTTGAACTTCATTTGTATAAAATAATTACTCTTTTTAGCTGTTCCTAAATGGTTTTACTTCTTAAATTCATATCATACTCAGGTATTCCCCAATCTTTCTTATGAACTACCTAATTATTAATAAGAATCTTAGACATAAATTTTACATATATAAAAAGTAAACAGTCCTTATGGCTCCCTTATTCTCAGTCTTTATGTACCTTACATTTCTATTGGTTCTTGAATGTCAAACTGTCTATAAAGTTCAGGATATTTTTAAAACAAAGTCTTAAAAATCTGAGAGTTTCTCAAATGTCCATTTTTTTCTTGAGGGTTAATATTGAACTTTGCAGGGTATGACATTTTTGGCCAAAGCCCCAGTTCTTTTGCTCTTCCATATGTTGTGTTCTAAGACCTGCGGTCCTTTAATGTCTCTGCTGCTAGGTCTTGTGTAATTCTAATTGTGGCTCCATCATATTTAGATTGTTTAAATCTTGATGCTTTTAATATTTTTTTCTTGAGTTGGGGGTTTCAGAATTTGACTATGATAATCCTATGAGTTTTCCTCATGGATTTTTTTTCTATTTCTACTATCCCCCTTCTAATGCTTCAGAACAGTTTTCTTCAAGTATTTTGTGTATTATTGTATTAAGATTCTTTTTTTGATCATATCTTTCAATTAGTCCAGTTATTTTTATATTTCCTTTTCTTGATCTATTCTCCAAATCTGTTGTCTTTCTCATGTTTCACTTTCTCGTCTCCTTTTTTCATTCCTCACATTTTGTTTAATCATTCCTTGATCTCTTATAATTTCACTGGCCTCACTTCGCCCGATTCTAATTTTCAAGGCGTCATTCTCTTCCTTAAGATTCTAGTTCTCCTCTTCTACTGGATTGACTTTCCTTTCATACCTTACTTGTTTTTCTGGGATTATTCTTATTTTCTCTATTAGTTTTTCCTCCATCCTGTCATGGAGTTTTAGTCTTTCTTAAGGTCTTCTAGAAATTCTTTTTGGTCAGATGACCATTTGATGTTACTCTTTGGGGGTTTCTTTACTTCAATATTCTCCTCTGAAGATGAACCCTGGTCATCTCTATTCTCATAATAGGTTTCTATGGTTGGATTCTTTCTCCTTTACCTGTGCTTTTTTTTTTTCGTGGTGATAGCTTAGTTATTTGTAGTCACCTCTAGCCCTGGGGTGTGGAAAATGGTGCCTCTTGCCCCAGATCTTCAGTTCTTCCCTTTAGCCTGAAACCAAAGACAAACCTCCAGCCTCCTTTAAGTGCCCACAGCCAGGGGTTTTCTGTCCCACTGCTTCTGCATTCACCAGGCGTGTGCTAGTTGCTTCTTGCCCTGGGGCTCTTGGCAGCACAGCTGGGTCTGGCATTCCTTGTCAGGAGAGGTTCCCTTGATTTTTCCTGGGCTCAAACTCCCAACTCTCCTCACTATCCAGGGTGTAGAAGCTCCTACAGCTGGGGCAGAGGCAGCCTCTCAAACCAACTAACCCCAGGGCTTGCTGCTTATTAACAGAACCTAGCCTGGAGGTGTTTACTCTTCACAGGGACAAAAACTTCATCCTGGGATTTTTCTTCTGATCTTCTTGGGGAGGACCCTGGTTATTCCCTGTTCTTATTTATCTCCACCCACACTTTGTTCACCCTAAGGTGCTATTTTAACTCTTTTGTGAGGGAAAATCTTGAGAGCTTGGAATTTTCTGACCTACTCTACCATCTTCCCAGAATCCTCTCCCCTTGTTCTCACCCTTTTCAATGGAGCTGGGATGGAGACAACTTACTATTTGGATAGTGTTTCTTTATATTTATGTTATATTTTTATTTTATGTTCCTTTATAGGTGTATGTCTCATCAACTATTTTATAGGTGGATCAAATAACTACCTTTTGTAATTGAATAAAGAGAATTTGTTGGAAGCTCATCATTTGTAGATTCACTGAAAGCATCATCAAGACAATTCCAATAGCAGCAGGACAAGAGGGAAAAGATATACTTCATCCTATTTCCACAAAATTTTTATTTCTTTTTTCCATATTGCTATTGTTGTAAAAGAAAAAGAACACTCTTATCTTGTGCAATGGAATTCTGATAGCAATAGTCCTGGGACAAGTAATTAGTCTGTTAAGTTATTCTATTTAATGCAGATAAAATAACAACTTTCTTTAATTGCATACAAGTATTGGTATATAGACTCACTTTCTTTTTCTTTCCTTCTTTCTTCCTTTTTTATTCCTTCCTTCCTTCCTCCCTCCCTCCCAATCTCTCTTTCTCCCTTCCTTCCTTCCTTCCTTCCTTCCTTCCTTCCTTCCTTTCTTTTTCTCTTTCTTTCTTTCTTTCTTTCTTTCTTTCTTTCTTTCTTTCTTTCTTTCTTTCTTTCTTTCTTTCTTTCTTTCTTTCTTTCTTTCTTTCTTTCTTTCTTTCTTTCTTTCTTTCTTGTGAGGTGACTGGGGTTGTGTTTTTGCCAGGGTCACAGAACTAGTCAGTGTCAAGTATCTGAGGACAGATTGGAACGAAGGTTCTCCTGACTCCAGGATCAGTGATCTATCCACTGTTCCACCTAGCTGCCCTGACACTCATTTGTTGTGTTAAACTCATTCTCTTTTATCATCATCATTATCATCATCATCATCATTACTATCACCATAGAAGGAGCAGTATATAGGTATTTGACCTAGAGCAGGAAAATCTGAGTTCTAGTCCCACCGCAGGGACTTACCAGATGAGTGACCCTGGGCAAGTTATTTAACCTCTGTCTGCATCAGTTTCCTCAATTATGAAATGGGCATAATAATAGTGCCTGCCTTGTAAGGATCAAATGAGATAATATTTGTAAAGCACTTACCACAGTGCCTGGAATTCTCAAGAATGTATTTGTATGTTTGTGTTATTTATTAAAAGAGTTGAGGCTCCCTATTCAATAAGCTAATTTCCTACCATGTCCAGAATCAAATACAAAATTCTCTGTTTTGCCCTTCATCACCTAGCCCTGCCCTCCTACCTTTCCAAACTTCTTACACCTTTATGTCCCATCAATTTGGCTAGGTTTTATCTTCTTCTGTAAAATAAAAGGGTTGGATCTATTCTAAGCTCCATCTCTTAAACAGTGGCCCTAAGTGATGTAGACCAAGAATAGAGCTTTGTGGTACACTTATGGTTACAGAGCCTGACATGGATTGGGATCCAGCAAAAAAAGGCGGAGAAAGAGTAGTCAGATGGATAGGAGGAGAATCAGGAGAGAGGGGTATCCTGAAAACCTAGAGAAAAGACGGTCTCAGGACAAGGGTGATCAACAGTGTCAAAGGCTACAGAGACATGAAGAAGAATGAAGATGGAGAAAAGCCCACTAGATTTGGAAATTTAAAATTCATTGATAAATTTGGAGAGAGCGGTTTTGGTAGAATGATGAAGTCATAAACTGGATTGTAAGGGGTTAAGAAGAAAGAGAGGAAGAGGACAGAAAGTGGAGGCACCAATTGCCAACATACTTTTCAAGAAGTTTAACCACAAAGGGCAGAAGAGATACAATACAATAGTTGGAGGGGAGGGAAGGATCAAGTGAGCCTTTTTTGAGGATGAAGGAAGACAGGGGTCTATGGAATTGTTTGTGCAGGTAGAGGGGTTGGCCTTGGTAGGGAGTAAGGCAATATCTCATCATGTGAGTCAGGGGTGAAGGAGGTCAGAAGGTACCGGAATAAGGAACGGGAAGAGGTGAGAAGCAGGAGCTCATAGTGAATGGACTGAAATTTTACTGTAAAATATGATGCAAAATTCTAGGCTGAGAAGGTAGACAAATGACACATCACATTGTATAACTGGACAGTGAAGTATTAATAGCAAAAAAAAAAAACTTCACTAGAAGCAGGATGTCAGTCAAAATCTACAGAGTAACTGCTTCTGAAAATCTACAAAAGATATAGGTCCATGATAGCTGAACCACCACCACATGGAGAGGAAGCAGACTTCTGTCCTGCCTTCTTCTCTCAGAGCTGGAACTGTCATCCTTCTCAGTGGAATTCACATGGAACTTTCTGTGATTAGGGACATGACCTGGGACTTGGTGGGGAGGGGGGAGGTAAGTTGAGATATACAGAGGACTCAGAGAGGTACAACCCAATGGTGACTCATGAGTAAACTGTCTCTTGATGTCCTGGCATAATCCTAGCAGCCCAAATCAACAGGACCCAGAAGGGAAAATAGCTTTTAATATAGGGAAGAGTTGAACCTTTAACAGGAGGATTGGCACTTTTGATGGGGAAAGATGGAGAAATTTTACATATTTAATTTCTTAGAAACTCAGTCTTTTAATAAAAATCTTTATTTTCATCTGCTTAGGGTTTTTGTTTTTGTTTTGTTTTGGTGAGGGGGTTTTTTTGTTGTTGTTGTTGTTTTTTTACCTTTCTGGAAGGGGAAGGTAGGGCAATTGGAGTTAAGTGACTTGCCCAAGGTCACACAGCTAGTTTTTTGTGTTAAGTGTCTGAAGCCAGATTTGAACTCAGGTCCTCTTTACTCCAGGACCAGTGCTCTATTCACTGCTCCACCTAGCTGCCCCATCTGCTTAGGTTTTTGAAGAGGAAAAATGTACCTACCTCATTTCCTTGCTCCCCCCAAAGGAAATAAAAGAATGGGGAAGGAGAAAAAGAAAGAAAGGAATAAAAGGGAGAGGGAGAAGGAAAGGGAAAGGAGAAGAGTGGAAGGGGGAGGAAAGGAAAAGGAAGGGGAGGGGAGGAAAAAGAAGAAACTAGAACACCAAGATCTCTACAAGATCCATAGTACAGGGCTTTCAGGACTTGGTCAACTACTTCAACTAGAAAAGATCAGAAGTCATACCAAACTATCCAAAGTAACCTTCCCTAGGAGACTGACAGCTCCAGATTCAGATCCCACCTCTAAAAGTGAACAATCTTGACTCCTGACTCATTTGTCAAGCTGCAGCCTATTATACTGTGACACTATTCTATTCCCATGATATTATCCCTTTATTATTCAGGGGAAAAGGTACACTATTCAGAAGGTAATTTTTAATATTTTGTGAGCCTTTTAAATACTAGTCACCACATATAGACTTCAAATGACTCCCTAAAATATTCTATTTCATGCTTAAATCTTTAAATACACTTATGAATTTTTGACTTTGATAGATTTTCTAATGTCTTTTCCCTCACTGTAGAAATAGATAAAAGGTGGCGTGGTGTCTTCATTTTAATTCAGGGTTCTTAGTGAATGGCATTTTCAGATGACTTCATCTATTTTCTGTGTTCCTTTTTGGTTGACTCTGCCCAAGTTGGATCATCAGTCCAGGTCCATTGTTGGTAAAGTCACCATCTCTCATGCCTGGGACATAAACATATTAGAGGCATTGACACCACAGCAAAGAAAATACTACTAGAAGGTTTCCCTCTGTTCTTATCAGGCTACCCCACAAACACCACATCCATGCTGGTCTTCAGCCACTTTTTTATGCTGGTCTCTGCCTAAAAGAAGAAACAAAACATCATGGAAAAATCTCTGGATTCTGAAACAGAGGGCCTGGATTCAAATCCTAGCTCTGACACCCTGTAATGATGGACAAGACACCCCTCTCTCAGCTTCAATTTTTTTCTCCTGTAAAACAAGGGAGTGGATGAGGCAATGTCTACGGTGCTTTTCTAACTCTAAAATGCACTGTCATAACCAACAAGATCCCCATAAAATAAAAGAAAGGGATAAAATGGAATTCTGTCCCAGAGAAAATTTCTGTATTGGCATGTGTACAGTATAAGTCAGAAATACCTCATAATAAGGGGGAAAAAATCCTTCCTGGAAAAACATCTGAGAACCCATCTACTTCAAGCTCTGATGTTCAAGAACTGATGTTCTGCTGTTGCTGACGATGATGATGATGATGGTGATGATGATGGTGATGATGATGGTGATGGGGATAATGGTGATGATGGTTATGGTGGTGATGGTGATGATGGTGATGGTGATGATAGTGATGGTGATGATGGTGATGGTGATAAGGAGGATGAAGAGAAAGAGATGGTAGAGGAGGCCATTTTTATGGCAGTCAGGCTCAAACTCAACAAGCTCAACATAGAAGTTGTAACCTTTTTCCTGAAACGTCCTGTCCTCCCTCATTTCCCATTTCTATCTCTACAATTTTTCTAGTCCTCTAGCTTTATAATTTCACAGTTCTCTCTTCCCTTTCCCCTAACCTCACCATATCCAATCAGCTTTCAATTCTAGTAATGCTACCTGTCCAATATCTCTTATCTCCTCTCCTTTCAGTCACCATTCTAGCATTCTGATCATTCTGGAGTAGAGAGTGAGGCTGATGACTTTGCACAGCTCTGCCTCACTCAGATCTCGTTTATGTACACATCAAAACATCACACTCATGAGTGACAACGTTATTTCAGACCCTCATCTCTTCTGGCTTGCACTAAAGCAATTCACTCCTTATACATCTCCTTGGCAAAATAATCTTTTCTTTCTTGCTTTTGTATTTTTTAAATTTTAAACTTAAATACAAAATTAGAAAAGGAAAAAATACTGTCGTGTACACAGCAGACCATTTATTAAGAGAAGATTCCCAAAATAATCTTAATGCAAAGATCTTATCGTTTCACTCTCTTGGTCAGAAAACACCTATCACCTTTAGGTTCAAATACAAACTCACCGAGCTGGTATTTAAATATCCTTTACAATTTGGCTCAAATCTACCTTTCAATTCAGTCTAATTCAGCTATTCAAAATTGTATAAAGTGCCTACTATACAAAAAGACTATGCTAGGCCATAGGGATACAGAGTCAAAAAAGACAAGAGTGCCTGCTCTCAAAGTGCTTATAATCTAGTCTCATTCTGCAATTCTTCACTTTCTTACATTCAATGTGCTAGTCTGTAATGGAAATGCAAATTTGGAAGATCTTCCCTGCCCCTAGGCTAAAGTGCACTTGAAGCCTTGGGTGGGAGCCTTGTTTTTCAGTAAATATTTCTTGATTGGCTAGTGAGTCAATAAGGTTGTTACATTTTCTGAGCCAGGAGAAGGCTATATAAGCCCTGATGTGTAGCTTTGTTTTGGGACTCACTTTGAGAAGTGTTCTGTGATTTGATCTGAATTCTGGGAAGCCGTTGTTGAGAATCCCCCGGCTTTGAAAAACCCAGAATGTGGAAACCCAGATGTTGACTGGGTATGGATGTAATGGTTGGACAGTTTGGAAATGTCTACTTGATGTTTCTGTCTTGATAATTATGCCTGTATATTTTGAGGTTCGGGGTGCTGACCTTTTCTCCTGAACAAGGTAAACGATATATGTCTGACTGATTAAAGTAAGCTTGTTAACCCATTTTGAGTTGTTTTCCTTTAACAAAGCAGATCCAAGAACCTGTGTGAGCAGGCACCTTGGGGACACTGGGGTGCTTGCTGCTACATAGTCACACTAAACTATGAAGTATTCTCTGAACTTGGCACTCTATCTCTGGATTCCTACATTTGCACAAACTGTCCTCCAGGCCTGGAAAGAACTCTTTCCTCATTCCCATCTTTCAGAATCTTTGTCTGTTAAGGTTCTGGTCAGATGTTTCCTGATTATCCCCTGGATGTTAATATTCTGTCCATTTGTTGTTGTTCAGTCATAGCCAACTCTTTATGACCTCCTTTGGGATTTTCTTGGCAAAAATACTAGAGTGGTTTGCCATTTCCTTCTTCAGTTTATTTTACAGATGAGGAAGTTGAAGCAAACAGGATTAAGTGACTTGCCCAGGGTCACACAGCTAGTAATTGTCTGAGGCCACATTTCTTGTGCCACCTAGATGACCACTCTGTCAATTTACCTCTTTAAATTATTGTATTTGCCGGTCAGTACATATAAGTTGTATTGCCTGAATAGAATGTAAGCTCCTTGAGGTCAGGGAATTTTTTTTCCACTTATATCTTTGTATTCCCAGTACATGGCACAGGGTAAGAAATAAATAAATAAATACTTGTTGAAGTTATCTCAATTTCCTGCAAGAGTTGGGATAGCTTCCAAAGATTCCTCACTTAAGCTTAGAGAAGAACTATATAGCCCAGGGAGAATAGCGCACAGCAGAAGAACAAAGAAGTCAGGGGATATGAGTTCATATCCCGCCTCTGCTCTTGCTGCCTATGTGACCTTAAGTAAAATCCCCCCCCCCCCCGCCCCGAGTCTTAGCTTCCTCTATAAAATGAGAGGGGTTGGCCTAAATGACCTCTGAAGCATCTTCCATGCCTAGATCTAGGATCCAACAATTTGGGCTCTGGTTCAGCATATTTTCCCTACATAAGTATCTCCATTATCTCTGGCATTATTCAATTGAAGTACATTCTATTTTCTGTCTTGTGCTTCCTACCTGACTGGTCACTGTGAGGCTCAGACACAGACTAGAGGCTATGACCTCCTCTCCAACCTCCACAGTTGGGACCAGACTCTATTTCACTCTCTCCTGACAGCGGAGGTGCCCTCCCTTTCTCAAAATTCAAGCCCATTTCAATGCCACGCCTCCGTGGTTCACTCCCACTTTCTCTGCCAAGCTAAGCATGAGAGAAAGGGAAAATTGTTCACAAGGAGACTGCCATTAAGACTTTTTTTTTCTGTTTTTAAAAGAAAGCTTTGCTAGACTAGATTGCTACAGAAAGACTCATTTTGTCTAAATATCTGTGTTTTTGCTTCTTGTCAAAGCTCCCTGTAATTATTACATAGTGGAATTAATACACACGCATGCACACACATACACACACAATACCCAAAGCCTGAAAGCAGACATTTCATTTTTCATCAGTCTACTGAGGTCATATTAAGTCATCCCCCCTCCCCAAAATGAGCATGCTATGATATTGCAAATGTAGGTACATCTCCAACCCAGATATCATTTGCATGTCTGAAGTATGACATCTTTACCCCTCTGTCATCAAACAGAAGTAATTAGGAATAATCAAGTGGGTGTTAATTGGATATAATGAACCAATCTCCAGTCAGCCTGAGCCTACTATCTGCCTCCTACTAGTAATTATGAACACTAAGTACTCTTGATAATCTCTCTCTCCTCACTGAAGCCAAACAGAGGTGCAGTATTTACTCAGCTGATGGCTTGTTTTGTCTGTAATTTAGTCTGTTTTAAGCCAGGAAACTCATAATTTGCCAAGCTGTCACCAGCTGCTGGGACCGGACAAAGGGAAGCAAGGCTTCTGATGACAACAACTCAGGGCACGTCACCCAAGAGAAAAGGACAGATATTAATTAAACTGACCTCCAGTTGCAACCACAGTAGCAACAGCACCTGGATGTGTAAATATTGAAAAATTAAAGCTATAAATTTATATTGCTATAAACGACTCACCCTCCATGTGCTTCCTTACATTCCAAGGGCCTCCTGGGTAAAAAAAAGAAGGTCATTTTCCTTGCAACTATTACAGAAAGACCCTGATTTTTTTTCTTACAAAGACCTGCCCTCCTTGAGACCTTCACTGACATGGAACTAGAGAATGGTCTCTGTAATGCTGCTCTCACAAGCCACCTGGCTGGTTGATCACTATTACTATAGTGAATGAAAAGTGTCTTATTAAGAGTGACCATTAGAAACAGATTACCGACCATTAAGCAGATGGTTAGATGTTTTAAAATAGCTTTTACATAGTAATAGGATCCAGAGTAGTCAACTTTATTTATTGTTCTTCCAAGAAGCAGAGGGAGGCAAGAGCAGAATGCCAAGACCAAGCCTGCAGTGATAGAAGTGGTCGATTTCATGCATTGGGGCATCCAGTCTACTCTGTATATACTATGGGAGCAGCTAGGTGGTGCCATGCATAGAGCTCGGGGCCAGGAGTCTTCCTGAGTTCAAATCCAGCTTCAGACACTTGCTAGCTGTGCGACCCTGAGCAAGTCGCTTAACCCTGTTTACCTCAGTCTCCTCACCTGTAAAACAAGCTGGAGGAAGGAAATGGCAAACCACTCCAGTATCTTTGCCAAGAAAACCCCAGATGGGGTCACAAAGAGTCGGACATGACTGAAATGACAGAACCCCAAAATCCAACAAGTAAATGCTAGAGAGAAGACTCCAGTCCCAGTCTTTTAACTATGTCAAAGGTTCTTTCCACTAGACCAAGATTCTTTTTCTCTGTAGCTAATCACAGAATAATACATAAACAAACAATAAATGTGGAAATCAGGAACTCCTCTAGAAGGTATTAGCCATAGTTAAGGTACTGATGGAAAGAGGACAAGGCTAGAATGAAAATGACTGGAATCACAGTCCCGGATCTTTCTCCAACCAGCTGTGTGACTACACACAGGTCACTTAAACTATCTTGAGCTCGTCTTCAGTGCCCAACTCCTGGTGACCCTTTCTGAGGTTTTCTTGGCAAAGATACTGAAGTGGCTTGCCATTTCTTTCTCCATTGAGGACTAGATGACTTCTAAGGTCCCTCTTAGTCTTAATATTCTATGAGGCTATTTTTGGTGGCAAAATTATGACTTGGTTAATTCAGTACATTAGAATATGATAATAAGGGGCCAGGTCAGTGGTTCAATTCCCATTATGGTGGGTTAGCTATACATAGAAGGAAAACTACTGTTATATGGCCTCACAGAATATTATATGGGTAACTTCTGTCTCCCTTATGAAAACCCCTGGTGGGAAAGGATCTCCCAAGGACCTGCCTCATTAACTATGAACCAGTACTATCAGCTTCATAAATGAAAATTGAAATTCTATTATTATTATTTCTATAAATTAGATAAAATACTAGAATTATAACATCAGTTATTTAATGCTACCTTTTTTATATTATGCTACTCAATGACAAGAGAGTCTGGGTAAGAAGCACCTGGATGAAGGCAATTCATGCGCAGCTTCCAATCCACGTCCAAATTTAGGGTCATTGGTTTAGAATTGGGAGGTGCCTTAGGCACCCTGTTCTAGGCCATCTAATCCTATTCCTTCATTTTGCAGAAAAGGAAACTAACAGCTAGTGAAGTTGGGTAACTTCATAGGAAGTATCATAGTCTTAGAGCTGGAAGAAGCCTTAGAATCTCCTAATATTATTCCCTCTTTTTACAGATGAGGAAACTGAAACCAAGGGATATGAAGTGGCTTGCCCAGGTTCACACAGGGAGTGACAGAGGCAGGTCATCTGACTCCAGATCTTTCCACTACACTGCCTTTTGTGGGCACCACAGTCGCACATTTCTTTTTTCCAAGCCACAACAACAAAGTTAGGGCTTTCAGTTCCTGATGTCAGAATGCTATTCGCCAAGCAAAGGGATTCTCTTTAGTTGTTAAGCAGGAGAGATTCAAGCAGAGAATGGGAGGAAGGAGCAGAGTTTAGATAATGAAGTGAGGGCAAGTTTCCTGTTCTCTCCTGTTTTCTCATATCTCCTTCCTTTCCTTGTTTCCTAAGCAGGCTTGGGAAGCCAAAACTCCTATAAACTATGTCTCATGTTCACGTTTTTAATTCCACTATGCTCTGCATACATGTTTCTATGCCAAGGAGTCATCTAAGACTGTGAGGTTCTCCAAAGGAGAAGCCTGGCCTGGGCTGACTGAATTTCTGAGGCAGTTCCAGATTAAGCCACCCAAAGAGGCTCTGGCAGGGCTTTCCAGGTTAATAAGAAATGGGTAATTTGAAAGCTGAAAGGAACCGAAAAGATCATCTCTTGATGTTACAGATAAAGAAACTGAAACATAGAAAGTAGAGGGGCTTGTCTAAGGTCATATACAACCATATGGTTTTCCAGAAAGGAATTTCCATAATAGACATTCACCCGATATCTCAGTCCAGTATAGTCAAGTCTTTAATCATTCAGGACTGAGGGTAAGATAAAACTAAATCATTGGTTCCCTGCATAAAGGTGAACTCCCAGTAACAAAAGGTATGTTAACTAGACCATGAGTGAACTTAGTAGCTTCAGCAAAGTAAATACAGCAGAAGCTGAATATATGAAAGGAAGATGTGAAAAGAGCAGTGGTTTGAGTCTTAGCTTTCATTATCTGGTTGGGTAACTTGGGACACATCATTTAACTCATCTCCCCCAACAGAATGGAAGCTGGTTTAGAGCAGAAATGGGTTGTTTTTTGTCTTTGTATCCCCAACACTTGGCATGGTGATTGTCATATAGAAGGCAGTTAATAATTGGCTAATTGAATTATTATCTGGGTATCCGGTTGTGTGTATGTGTGTGTGTTTTCCAAAAGATAAGTGGAGTGGAGAATGTCAGCCTAAGTGATTTATAAGATCTCATCGAGCTCTGACATTCTGTACTACTAACACACCTTCATTATTACGCTGATTTGGAGAGAATATAGGAAAAACATGCCCTGAAACCTAACTGTATCCAGTAAAAGTCTGATCTAATACAGTATGTCTTTAACACAGGTGTTATACAAGCTTCCCAACTTAGACTCGTATCTGTTAGCATCGTAACAGGATCATGCTGTACTGCATTGTGAAACTGCCAATTAAAAGGAGACCCAGTGACTCACATTTAAGAACTCTGCACAGCCATCACCTACCCTTTAATGACAGCTATCTGTGTGCTTAACTGCAGGCTCATAAACAAAGACTAGGCCTGTCAAAATAGCCCTGAGAAAATAAAAGTCTTCAAGCAGCTTGAGGAAGGTCAGGATCCCTTCTCATGCTTCCAATTGAACAACAAATGCCTAACTATGAAAGGTTTGATGAGTCTAGGACACCTGGCTACAGTTTGAATACTTACACGTACACAATGTAGGTATACATACACACATAAATTTAATTTGGTAAATAATGCAATCATTAAGGTAAATAGATCATGGGATGGGGTTAAGAGAACCTTCTTTTGCTGTCTTCTCTACTGTACACACACAGGAGACAAGCATCTATTGTTCCTTACTGCTGGAACTTGTAAATGCAGAGAAATTGTCATCATTAAATTGAAGATAATGATTTCTCTCCTTTCCTCTCTTGCTCCTTTGGCTCCTTCTGACACATACCTTGGAAATGTCAACACAGAAAGATGTCCCAAAGACCAATGGGCAGAAAGTTCTGATTACCAGTTAAAAATAAAAATCCATCCTGTTATGTCGAACACTTACCTCTACAATAAAATGAAATTATAATTGCTTTACAGAGTGACGTGGTGAAGTCAGACCTCAGAATGCCTTATGACTGCAGGAAATCATAACTAAAGACAGAAGCAGACAAAGACTGCCCAGATGGGGATGCCACTCCACAATGTATCATGTTCTAGGCTGAGCTGTTGTGGAACCTAGATGAGCTCTAATTATAGTATCTCAATAGCAGCTCTGCTCTGAGAGGAAACAGAGAAACCATTCTAGAAAATCCAGTCCCTGGCCTTTGTCATTGGCCAGGGCACACATTAGGATTAGACAAGGCTATACAGACCCTTGTAGAAAAATGGCAAAGAAACATACTACAACTCCAGGTTGCTACTGATTTGGAAGGGTGGACCAGTAGGTTTTCCTTTGCAGGAATTGGTAACTGAAGCCTTTTGAGATGAAATAGAAAGGCCTGACTATGAGGGTTAGCAGTAATATCTTCTGAACTAGCAAGGGGAGGGAAGAGTTTTCTGAACTATGGGATTCTGAATGAGGCCCCATTGTCAGTGGGATAGGAGGGGCTTTCCATGGGCTACAAGGACTGTTTGGCCTTGAGCATTAGTTATGTTATGTAAATTACATTTAATGAAAGTGCAGCCTTGGTCCATAAAAACTTAACAATGCATTTGTCTTCATTTGAGTGGTCCCTCAGCAGTTACCTCCTCCCTTTACAGGACATAATAACTGGGCTTTGATAGCATGTCCCCGTCCTCCAAAGCCACAATAAAGAATACATGGGAAGGAAGGGAGGGAGGAGGAAACAGTTCAACAAGACAAACACATTTCACAATGGAAATGTCCCACATTTCCAGGTAAGCAAGTTATGTGAGTGAGCTCAACCAGGCACATGAGAAAGACAGTAAAGCAGATGTGTGCATCTGGGCCAGGTGATTACCTCTGGAGGCCAGATGGTTTCAACAGGCTCTGCCCATCTCCTCCTTCCAAATATTTCCTTCCACAAAATTCAGGTCAAAAGAAAACATCAGAACTTTATTTTGCATCCCTAGAAGCTGGCCGTCATCATTCCTTTACTCAACAAGCACTTACTGAGTGCGATCTCTTACATGTACAGCCATCATTCTAAGTAGAGAGACTTTTTCTTGACCCACCATTTTGGCCATGATGCTTCTATTAATTCAACGTAAGCTTACGTTGCCTTTTTTGGCCTCCATGTTGTATAGCTAACAAAGTTCATTTACAATCCACTAAAACCTCCAGATCATTTTTATATGAACTGTGCTTTAGCCATGTTTCCTCCTTCTTGTATTTGTACAGTTGAGTTTTTGAACCCAACTCTAGGGTTTGACATTCATCCCTTCCAAATTTCATCTTATTATACTCAGCTCATTGTTCTAGTTTGTCGAGGTAGTTTTTGGATCTTGACTCTATCAACCCATATTTTAGCTGTTCCTCCCAGAATCATGCCATCAGCAAATTTTTTAAAGATGCCATCAAACTTTTAATCAAAATCACTGATGAAAATGTTGAACACAATGCAAGTAACGGTAGATTCCTGTCATACTGCCCTAGCAAGAAACCTTCCTCCAGGACGTATCCATTCTTTTTAGCAGCTTCAAGTCATGTAACTTGTCCCCAGGGACATAGCAACAGTCTATCGCCTTGCTGAAATACAAGGACAACGTCTTTTCTAGTTCCTGTCCCCTACCCACTTTATTCTGGTGTCCTTTCCCCCAAAATTTCTTGTCATTAAGTATTTATTTGCATTTATACTCTTTAAATATATTCTGTATGTATATATACATATGTTCTTGTCCCTCCCATATGAATATGTATTGTTTAATTCATTGTATTTCTATCTGTAGCACCTAGCACATAGCAAGTGTTTAAGAAATATTTGTTAATTGACTGAATGCCACAATGTTATCAAATGCTCAATGGGCTTAGTCTGTCAAAACTTGTTAAAAGACCAATCCACCTTGGCTTATAGTGATCACCCCTTTGATTTCTATTTTAATACATTCTATCATTTTTCCAAGCAATAAAGTCAAGTTCATTGACCCCCAAGTTGAGAAATTTATTTTCTTTTCCTTTTTGAAAATGGGTCAACATTTGGCCATCACCTCAAGGCTTATAATACATCTTTAGTTCTTTGTTTTGTTTTGTTTTCCCACATCCCAAGTTTTATTGGTATTTATTTGTTCATATCACCTTAGTGATCTGAACTTATGGAGGACATGTTACATAGTAATGTCTAACCTTCTCACTTACCTTCAGTTTTAATTCCCCACTAACTATGTTTGTCCTATCCTTCTCAGCCTGAATTGTATCTTTTTAGGCAGTAGATGCTAGGATGAAATCAAGATTAAAGATATCCTCACCCTGACCCCTGGAAAAAAATTACCAATAGCAAATAAAACAACCTGACTGTACAAACAAAAGGAAGTAACATGTCTCATTGCAGAACCCCAACCATAGAACATCAAAAAAGCTGAAGTAGCCCAACATATCCATCTCAATCTAGTCACAACCCAAATTTCAATGAATTTGGTTAGTTAGAATCCCTAACAAATGACAACCCAATTTGTTCATCTCACTGAAGAATTGTGTAGACTCTATTTGACCCCTGTTTTTGCAATCTAGTGTATGAATTTTGCTAGCTTTGAAAATGTTTTAGGGCTTACACAGAAATTTATAAAATGCCAGCGTGAAAATTTTAATTGAGTTATTAGCAATATCTCTTCTTTGAATGACCTTTGAGTCCTCCTTATAACATATCACCTCCTTTTACTACCTTCTGGCTGACAGTTTCTAATATATTCCTTCTTGCTGGATGATATCATCTGTCCTTGGATGGAATTAACCAAAGCACTATACATTCAGAAGCTGACATTAATCCACAGCCTTTGATTTTTAACAGTTCCTGGTATAAATATTATGTTTCCATACATTAGGCTTTCTAACAACAGCTCGTGAAAATGTGATGCTATTCCACACACACCAATGACATCTAAACAAAGAAAACCCAGTCATATCATAAATACAGGATTTTGGAGGCCAGAATGCCAGCATTAAGGAAAGAAATATATGATCTAATTAGTTTTACTAATATAGCTCCTCTATCAATTGAGGGCAATATTGCTGGTTTTCATGGCAACTTTGGGTTTCTTTCCAGAATCATACTCATTGTCAAACTGAGTAATAATATCATATTATAAGGATGGATGGCAGCTGAGCTACTCGCCCAAGTAACTTTCTGGAACTCAGTCCCAGAAACATAGAAAGCATAGTCCCAGGTTCTTAGTAACCCTGAAATTTAGCATCATACCAAGAAATGGAAAAAGTAAATCAACATGGCACCTGGATCCAACAGAGGTCCATTCAGCACTGAGAAGCACTGAACAGGGAGATGATAAATAAAACCAAAAAAAGCCCCAAACCCAATGGCTCTTAAGGGTATCAGTGCACACAAATCCCATACACTAGTTGAGAAATTGACTTCATCTAGCCAACAAATAAACAGTGCCTGCCCTACCTCTCAGCCCTACTCTCCTGCGTTTTATTTTCTCCTAGAAACAAACAAGTGAATATCAGAGCACAGACAACAGTTAGCATCTCTGGAGAATGCCTGGGTATTTCTCATCATCACAACCCTATTATTTTGCTTTCTCAAGCAATAATGTCCATTTTAAATGTTAGACTATTGACATAGATACCTACAGTCAGTGCTGGTAATTAAAAGGTTGTTGCATTAATCTGGACTGGTGGAGTCAAGAGATGCCAAGTTAAATAAGCAATATGAAAGGTAAAGGCATATGTAAACAGGGCAACACCAAGACCAAATGGTCAAGTAGTAAGAGATCTTCTGTGGTCTTCTCCCCTTCCCTGGGCAATTCCTCAGGTTTAGCAGTTTTCTCACTCCCTCCCTCCATCCGAAATTTATTGGTCCTTTCTCTCCAGAACGGCTTTGGAGACAGTGGTTTTATATTCAAATCCCAACACTGATGTTTACTATTTGTAAGAACTTGGGCAAGTTATATAATTTTTATGGGCCTCAGTCTCTTTGTTCATAATATAAGGAAATGGAAATTTCTAAAGTCCTCCCAGCTTGAAATCCTATAATCCCATTTCCTTAAAAGAAACTGGGGTTAGCTAATCCCATAAACTAGGGCAAGTTAGGACTCCTTCCAGGAAATGTGATTGTATTTTATCAAGGGTCTTCTAGAAATAATGTCCTAATACAAAGGGATAGCCCTAATAGGGAGAATTTTAGTTATCATGCAAGTAATGGGAATGGAAAAATATTCTGGGTCACAGAGGTCTTTTGGATGCCCTAATATCATATCATATAGATAATAATAGCCTCTTCTGCCTATGAATAAGGGGAGCCTTTGTGAGTCTCAATTTCCCTGGTGCCGCAGAAACCAGTGAATCAATTTGATATTCAAATGGTACCTTGTTATCATGAGATAGGACACTCCTAAGTTCCATGAATGTTGACAAATGATATATCATGATCTTCCGTGCAAGCATAATCTCAATACATTCTAGAACAGAAGCAGTGAGTCCCACCAAAGTCACATGACCATATGCATCACTTCCTAGTTCTCATAACTTCAAATATCTGCCTTTCCCTTCAATTCAAGTAGCATTAATTAAACACCTATTGAGTACCTCTCTCATTCCCCTGTGTCAAATCTATGACCAAGTTCTATTTTACCTTCATGACAACTCTCATATATGCCCCTTCCACTCCCCAATACTCCCACTGCCCTGGTACAGACCCTCCTGGTCTCATGCCTGAACTATTGCAATATTCTGATAATTGTTCTCCCTGCCTCAGGTTTCTACCCAATCCACTCAATCCTCTACTCAATTGTCAAATTGATTGATCTCTCTAAAGTGTAGATGGGATCATGTGTCCTTCCTACTCAGCACTACTTCCTACACCAGTGGATCCCTATCACATCCAAGGTCAAATAGAAAATCCTCTATCTGGCATTCAACATCCTTCCCAACCTGACCCTCTCCTACCTTTCTAGTCTTCTCACATCTTACTCACCCTCATGTACTCTATGACTCAGTGACACTGAGCTGCTGTTCTTTGCACAAGACCCTCCACCTCCAGACTCCAAGAATTTCCACTGACTGTTCTCCCTCATCTCTGCCTTCTGCCTTCCCTGGCTTCTGTCAAACACCAGATAAAATCCTATTTTCTACAAGAAACCATTTTTATCCCCCTTAATGATAATGCCTTTCCTCTGCTGACAATCTCCATTATATGTATATATATATATATATAAATGTGTGTGTGTGTGTGTGTGTGTGTGTGTGTGTACACATCTTACTTGTATATAGTTTAAATGTTGTCTCCCATTAGACTGAGGACAAGGACTATCTTTTGCCTTTCTTTACTTGGCACATAGTAAGCATTTAATAAACTTTTGTTGACTTGATTTCACTTGATCTACTATATGCCAAATATTGTACTAGGCTCTAGGGATACACACACACACACACACACACACACACACAGTTACTACCTTCAGGGAGTTTACATTCCACTGGGGAGATATGTGTATAAAAAGATAAGTAAATATGAAGTATATATAAAGTTATTTCAAGAGAGAAATTGGGAGAGGGCAATCCAGAAAGTGGTCATTTAGGATGCAGCATCTGTATTGTGCTTTGAGGGAAACTATGGATTAATTCAAAACGGGAGGCAGAGGTGAGAAGGAAATACATTCTAGACAACAGAGGCTGACTATATAAAAGCACACAGCTGTGCCTCCAACCCAGGTCCCAACCCCAAAACAGACACTGCCCCGAACAAAGAAAATGCACAGTTAGCTGTCTTAATCTCTGTCTTATTAGCTTTGTAAATGGGGTTTCCAGTCTGTCTCAGCTTGGGAGGGAACAACTTAACCAAAAGATCAGATATCAGTTTAGAAATACATGAGTCTCATCTCGGTCTGAAATGATAATTAGTCACATATATGTTGCCTGCCAATGTTCCTATTCAAAGTATAAATACCACCTGTTCTAAATGAATCACCTTGTTTTAAATATCTATAGACCTTACTTTTACAACCCAATGAAGTCCTAGATATTTCTCCTATCCCAGATTCATAGTGAAAATATTATTATAAATTGATATCCCAAGTAACAAATCTGGCTAAAAACCCAGAAAATTATTCATAATAATGTCCTCAAAAACTCCTGAAAGTTCTTTTTTCTTTTCTTCTTTAAATTTCATCCACTAAGAAGAGTGATTCGGGGCAATAATGTAGAAACAAAGGGGAAGATTAAATACAAATTAAGCTTGCACTGTGTTTTTGCTAGACTAAATTAAAGTGATTGAGCTCACTTTGGTGTAAAGTAAATTTTACAGCTGTTGGAAATGATAGAATGCGAATTGCATTATACCACTTAAATATTTTACAAATAATTGAAATGGCATTCCTATAAGTTATATTTCAATAGTCCTATTCAAACACACTAGATCATAATGACTGCTTGTATGATATTCTCTACACACACACACACACACACACACACACACACACACGTCTTCATGTTTCTTCTACATAAATAAAACTTGGAGGAATTCCCAGCAGGAGCAGGTTAGTGTGTATACCTGGCAGGGTGATGTCAACACAAAGACATCTTCTGTCATGTTGGTTCTAGCCAATTCTAAATGAAATACTGTAAATAAGTAAACATATTCTGGACCTTGACCAGTTATGAACAGAATAGAGAAGACTGTGTATATTCAGCAGTAAAAGTATCTTGCTTCAAAGCATCAGTTATTTAAATACAAGCCAAAATATAAAAGTAAGAATTGGCAGATACGTATCCATGGATACATAACATCTTTGCCCTTTTGCCGTGTGAATTCACAGAGACCTTGATATAACACAGTCCTCAGGGTATCATGAGAAAGGACAGCTAAGATGTGGGGTAAAGTACCCAGAATTGTTTTCTAGACCAAGTGGGTCACAAAATGAGATACATGAGATTTTCTTAAAAGAGTGGCACAGAGAACCTGTGGCCTGTGGACCCCTGGAGTCATAACAATAGGTCCATTTCCTTAAATGACGCCATACAATAAATAAGCAAACCTAAGTAGAATGAAGAAACAATATGCTCATATGTAGATGTAGAGTGATTTTCCTAATGTATGTAAATGCTATTGTGATTAACAAAATGAGATTCATGTAAAACATTGCCGACTGTATAGTAGTTTTTGTCATCATGGATTTTCTCAATCAACAGCCATGGGAGGAAGGAGTGGGATCTTCATACACAAAAAAAAAAAACACCGAGAACCACCAGGGCTAGAGCTAGCAAATTTGGTCCAGGAATAATCAGCATGAATCTTGCCCTTAAATCAACTTAGAAGAATCAGTTCATTTTGAGAAGTGGGACAGAGACCCTGAGACAACAGTCTATGGGAGAAAAGACAGATAACTTGGAACACTGCAAAGACTCTGTTCAGCAAGACCACTGCTCAGGGTGGAGAAAGGAGCATGGAGAAGGGCATGGAAAACATTTCTAAGCATTTTCTAGTTTGGCTAATTATTCTTGTTCATTATGTGCTAAATTTGACTGTTTCTAAACTGCCCGAGGACAGCAGGCACTGTCAGTCCCCTCCATATTTCTGTGCCTTGGAACAAAGCCCTGGTTTCTCTGCCCTAGTTATGTCTCTAGCACCCACACCATCCAAACAATGCTTAGGGGTATTAAGTCAGATTCTCCCAGACCCTAAACTACTGTCCAGAAATAAATTTAGCACTTTGGCTCCCTCGCTAATTTTGGTGGCTAATTGACTTTCAAGTAAGAGTTAACACCATGGGAGAGTCTAAATATTGGCATCATTTTATACAAGGGTAAAAAAAGTTTTACTTTTAAGGAAAATTCCCTCTAGGGCAGGATAAAATACAAAACTTAACAGTTCTATGGCAAGTCTTCAGAGACTTTTCTCATAGTCTGGGGAGAAAAAAATTGAAAGTAGATTACTCCAGAGCCCTGAGGATTTCTCTCCACCTCCAAGTAAACAAGTTCAACTCTTCAGGGTTCAGAAGGACACTATGTCCCTATATTCTTAAACTGTAGAAAGTAGACCAAACCTGGAAGAATCCAAAGTGACTTCCTAGGATGCAACCTTAGAAAGAATAATCACTTAGTTATTCTCACAGCTGCCTAATGCTAAGACAAGCCCAGAGGAGGCAAGGCAAGGATATATCACTTCTAACTAGAGGAGGAAAAAAAATCACAATCCCTTCCCTGGTGGAACTAAGCCATTCTACCGGGTCAGATATCACCTTGGTAAGTAGGAAGGGATGGCAAGGGTTGGGTGAGCTAAGGAAAGAAAAATAATAAAACCATAAGAAGTGCTAAGAAATTTAATTGTCATGTGCTCCTAATGGGTCCATCTATAAATTAAGAACAGGAAATATTTACTGAACTCTTACTACGTATAAGCTGCTTAGACAGGCTCATGGTAGACAAAATGTATAGAAAACCCAATACCTGCCTTTGAGGAACTTAGAATACAGATAGGGAAATAGGTTACACATTTACACATTGAAAATGCATTTCATTTCTCTTGGTCTTAAATTCTACATTTTTGAAATGAGAAATTTGGATTAAATGATTCCAATGGTCTCTAAAATACCAGAAATTTATCTATGACTTCTGTAGCTGAGATAACTAGCAATAAAAGAGGATATATTCTATTGACCCAGCGAACAGTTCGGACAATAGAGGTTATAGGAATGCACAGCAGATCCTGCCTCATTACCATGATGATGGGTCCCGTGGCTCTTAGAACCCCCTTAAATCCAGTTTTACATCCCAATTGATAACAGCCTCGTGGATAAATGGAGGAAAACCAAAATGATGCCTAGAGTTCATTCCTCAAGGACCTGGGGACTCTTAGAATGAGAAAGAAAAGCCTGGAAGGAAGGAAGAGGGCAAAATTGCCTCCGAGTATCTGCGGGGTTGTCCTTCAGAGAACACAGACGGGTCTTGTTTGACCTTAGAGAACAGCACTAGGAAAAATAGGTAGAAAGTGCCAAGAGGCAGATGTTTGTTTGAGGCCAGGAAAAACAATTAGAATGCTCTAGTGATGGAATGGGATGCCTTGGGAGGTTGCTTATATCTCCTCCTGTCTGGCAGGTATACCATAAAGGGTGGGGGTGGAGGCCATCTCCAGTAGTCTTGATCTATGCCTTGTCCCTGGACCCAGATGTCTCTGGAGGAGGAGAGACTGGTGACTTTGCAAAGTCCTTCTTCACTTAATTCCAATTCACTTGCAAGTCATGTCATCACCTTCCTGAAGTCAGAACAAAAGACAAACAACTAGAGGAAGGATTGAGGAAGCAGATTGGATGGCTACTGAGGTCTCCTTTATTTCTGAAATTCTGCAGGGTTCTGAAGTGTCTGACTTGCTTCTTGGAGAAAGGGATCAGGAGAAGGGTTAAGAAGAGTGACTGATGAAAGAAAAGAAAGATGAGTGGTGCCAGCCCCTTGATCACTGGCTCCATCAACTGTGACATGAACCACAATCAAGGGTATAACTAGGTCACAAAGTATGACCACCCCCTCACAACATGGCTGTGATCCTGGTCCCAGGTAGTACCTATTAAGACAACAAGAAGAAGGAATGAAAGGGGCTAATGAACAGAATGGAGTGGCTTGAATATCTAGGGAATTTTTAGCAAGAACACCTTCAAATAATTAGTATCCTGTAGGGGACAAGTCAGAAGGCCTGAGAAATCTAGTTATGCTAGTTTATATCTATAGACCACATTAGGCATGAAAGGGCTTTATATAACATCAGCCAATTTGGTTCTCACCTCGGCCCTGTGAGGTAAGTTTTCTAAGAGGCATCTTTTCTCCCTATAATGCCTTGACAGTGATTTGTTTCCAAATTGCAGCTGGAAGGTGAAAATTAATTCTACCAAGAAATTCACAAGACAGAATTTGACCTAGGCAGTTCCTGTGTGTCTGGTATCCAAATAAATGGAAAACTCAAATAACTGTCTGACATTATATGTAGTATTCCACAGCTATGGACTCCCCACCCTCTGTAAAGGAATTGGGGGAAGTGTCTTCTCACAGCTTTTCTCTGGAATCAGGTTTGTTCTTTGTAATTTCACAGCATTCATTTCTGATGGTTTTGTGGTTGATATTCTCCCATTTACATCATTATAGTCATTGTGTGTTTTGTTTTCCTGTCTGATTTGTTTTCCTATGTGATCATACACATACATATCATGTCCAGGAAAATGGGAACATTCACGATAATGATCCTGGGGAGCCTTCTGAGAAGCAATGAACTAATGCTTTGGTCATTGGTAATCCATGCAGATCTGTGATTTCATTGGTTCAGGGAACTTCTGGTATTAAAAAAAAAAAACTCTTTCCACCAAGGTAGACTGACAGCTCTCCTATAACTTATAGCCTTAGAGTATTGCCTTAGGGAAAGAGGAGGGAATATTGAGAGGTCAAGTAACTTGCCTAACAATGCACAAGTATGGGTCAGAAATAGAAGCAGAACCCAGGACTTTTTGACTCTTAGACCAGCCCTTAGTGAATGATTATTCAACTAGGGCACTCTAATGATAATCACAATTATTATTAATAATAACTAACATTTATATAGCTATGTGCCAGGCACTTGGACCCTTTGCAATTTGCAACCTCATTTGATCTTCACAACCCTGGGAGATAGACGCTATTATTATTCCCATTTTACAAAGGAGGCAAACAGCATCACACAGCCAGTAAGTATCAGAGGTCGAATTAGAATTCAGAAAGAAGAGCCTTCCTGACTCCAGAGCCAGTTAAGTAAGTGTCTAAGGCCATATTTGAATTCAGGTCTTCCCAACTCTAAGCCCAGCACTATCTCCACTAGATGCCTCTAGTTAAAGGTTCTAAATAAATGGCAATTTATAAAACAGAAAGTTAGCCTTCTCAATAGTGCAATCGGGATAGAAAGTCCTATCCCAAGACTTTTAAAATAAAACTAGAGATAGGACAATAAACTTAGAATTTTGTTGCCTTGAGATACAGCATTCATTCAATAGTCCTTAATAGAGTTCCAATTCTTCCTACCTAAATAGCCCTGGATAAAGTCACAAAGTCACATACCCTCTGTGGGCTACAGTTTTCCTCATTTGAAAAATAAGAATAATAAATATTCTAGAATTTCTACCTAAGCATGAGAGATAGCCTGGACTAATAGAAAGTTGTCAAAAGAGTCAGGAAGACCTGAGTTCTAATCTTACCTCTTTTTTTACAAATTAATTTATTTATTTTCCGTTTTCAACATTCACTTCCATAAGATTTTGATTTGCAAATTTTCTCCCCCTCCATCTCTTTCCCCCTCCCCAAGACGGCATGCAATCTGATATAGGCTCTACTTATGCATTCACGTTAAACATATTTTCACATTAGTCATGCTATAAAGAAGAATTAAAACTAATGGAAGGAATCATGAGAAAGAAGAAACAAAACAAAACAGAAAAAAAAGGAGAGCAAATAGGATGCTTCTATCCACATTCAGATTCCAAAGTTCTTTCTCTGAATGTGGACAGCATTTTCCAAACCTGAGTCTTTTGAAGTTGTCTTAGATCTTTGCATTGCTGAGAAGAGCTAAGTCTATCAAGTCAGGCATTGTATAATATGGTTGCTACTGTGTAAAATGCTCTCGTGGTTTTGATCACTTCACTCAGCATCAGTTCATATAAGTCTTTCCGGGTTTTTCTAAAGTTTGCTCACGCTTCATTTCTTATACTACAATAGTCAAATCTCACCTCTACATGCTGGTTTGTAACCTTCGTCAATTCATTTAACCCCTCAGTGACCAGGACAACAATCAAAGACAGATTCTGACATATATCAGTGGAGTAAGTCACAGATCTATACCAAACAAAACAAAGTGAAACTTAACTCAGATGGTTGTTGTTTAGAAACTACTTTAGAAGCAATGAAATACCTATTTGTGTCTACTGGTGGCCATGAGGGAGTAGGGGAGGAAAAACAGGGGGAAAAAAGAAATTTACATGATAACTTTATTATATATTTAAGAGGAATAGTAAGTTGTACAAAACAGATTTGTAGTTTTGTTTGTAATCATCTTTTCTATAATAATGTTGTGGAAATGCTTGATTTAGTCCATAAATTAAAAACAAAACAAATAAATGTGAAAAAAAGAAGCATACTTCAAGTTTAATGTAAGGGAAAGCAGAATAGGTATATGCAATTTATCCATGAACCAAGATAAGAAGATCCTAAGCTGTTGAAAAGTACACTGCTCATAATAAAGATGAAAAAAGGTAAAAAAAAAAATGAAGTATTTTGTGAAAAGACCATAGTTGTGGTCTCCCTTTTGCACTTTTAAGAATGAAGAAACTTGAGGCTATAAAGGTAACTTCCCAGGATCTCAGATTGTAAGAGAGCTCAGAAGTCATTTATTTCAACCTCTACCTGAATGAGAAGACTTTCTACAATATCGTTGCCAACAAATAAAACTAAAAGAAAACAAGATGATTTCTGTTCTGTTCTAACTAGTCTTAAGATCATTCTCCATGACAGATAAAATGGAAACAAATTAAGAGATGCTTAGTCATGTCTTCTTTCCATTATCATTCCTCTCAATGTAGACAGTGTTTTTTCTTTTATCACTCTCTTGTCCCCAGCATAAATTAAAAAGCTAATTTGTGTTGTTTTTAACTTTCACAGTCAACTTTAGCTCATAGTGAGCTTAAGTACTCTTAATGTTATTCTTAGAGGGTTACAATCATACCATCTTTTGTATTGACTCACCATTAGTTGTTCTTGCTTTCACCTTCTACATATATCATTTAAAAAATCAAAGTTGAAGATGAAAGAGGTGTTTCCCCTAAACCTTAAGGGAAAAAAAATATTCTACACCAGACAAAGTAATTAAACCTAACTCCATAAGATAAGAAGACAGAACCAACACAAGGTCAAAATCTCATGAAATAATATTAGAAAGTTTAAATTCAAATTTCCAAACAGTGCAAAAGAATTTCTTTCTTAATTCTCTCACCACAGGGACTACTAGGTCTCACTGCTGCTAGTGCCCATGAGACAAAAGATACTGATAAAGAAAGGGAGGTAACTTGAAGGTAGAGACTGGATAAGGGTAAAAACAGCACAAAGTCAGCTAGAAAAGAAAGTCTTCCATGACCCAATAGGAAGCATTCTAGAAGCCTACCTAGGTTAAGTCTTCTCCCTTAAAATTTACTCTGGGAAGGGACTCAGATGGGTCTCTGCATTTCCCCCTGCCTTGAGAGGAAGCTAAAAATGACCAGCCCAGAAATTAACAGTGGAGTTGGGACTTGTAAAGCTTTAGAAGACGGAAAGAACTAAAGAGCAAAGGAGGAAACAAGAAATAGGCTATAGGGAATATAAGAAAAAGACTGAAAGACCAAAAGACAGTAGGAGATAAGTATAAATGTAGCTCAAAAGCAGATAAACCAACAGAGAATCTCCTAAGAACAAATAGAAAAATGAGTAAAAAATTCAAAGAGAAGCCAGGGCACAGTGAATAACTATTATACTATGAAACAACATTTTCTTTTCAAAAAGAGAATTCTACTATTGTTTCATAAGAAGTTATGAAGAGGGGAGGTGATAGAAGGGAGGGCAGACTGGGAGAAGGGGTAATCAGAATGCATGCCATCTTAGGGTGAGGAGAGGGGAGATATGAGGAGAAAATTCGGAACTCAAAAATGTTGTAGAAATTGATGTTAAAAACTCAAAATTAATTAATTAATTTAAAAAAATAAATGGGATAGCCTTCAGAAACAATGGGAAAAAATATATTGGTAACTTTGAAAAAAGAAATTATAAAGAGGGTGGTTTCACAGAAATTTTGGAAGACTTACATGAACTGATGTAATGAAATGAACAGAACCAGGAAAATCAATTATACAATAAGAACAATGTTGTAATGAGAAATAAGTTTGACAGACTTAGGAAATCTGATCAACATAATGATCAACCACAATTCCAAATGACTCCTGATAGAACCAGCTAATCCTGATTGGCAGAATCAAAATGCAAACTGAGAAGGTTTTTTAGACATGACAAATATAGACGTTACAAGAAGGGTTCTATTTTTTATTCTATATCACTTGGTAGTAGGGTTGGAGAGAGAGAAGACATTTTCAGTGGTTAAAAAAAAATTTTTTAACTATTTTATGGACTACCAAGAGACTATTATGAAATAAAAGCCAGAAATTTCAGAATGGTTCAAAAAAGAAATACAAGTTTTAAAAGAATTTATCAGGAATGAGATTAATTTAGTTCTCAATGCACAATTAAAGATTACATAATAGAAAAATGGAAGGCATTATTGAAATTCTCTCCAAAGGGAAAAAAAGGACTCTGAAGGAAAAAATAACAGAAAAGGGACATAGAAACACAGAAGTAGAAAAAATTTGGCAGAAAAAAAGCAAACACTAACAACCTTAAAAGAATATGTAAATTCTAGGCAAACCAAAACAATTGGCCTTGTGATATGTGATGTCATTTAAAGATTATAGATCCCCTAGAAAAATATGATAAATTTAAAAACCAGAAAACCATACTATGGGAAACAATACAACAAAATTGTCCAGAACTTTTGTTATTTTGAAATTATGATTGGGGAAAGGAAGAGATGGAAAAGAGAATGAGATATATTCCCACCTTGCTGAGTAGAAATGAGGCAACAATTTATTTGTATCTTAATAAGAGTGATGGATATGGGCAAATAAAAATGGAATGAGGGAGGGAGGAGGGCCAGTTGGAGATGGGAGTGTCAGTGATTGTGGCAAGAGACGGAAATATTATAAGTTTAGTTGTATATGTGTGGAGGAGGGAAAGAAAGGCAGGGGGTTTGCACATTAGAATGCCACTTTCCCAGAGAAAAGTTTGCACCTCCCCAGATTGTATTCTATCCTTGTAAAAGAAGTGAATGTGTCCACAGACACCAGGGAGGTAGGAAGAACATAGAACCCAAAATAGAATAACTTGGACTTAGTAGTAATAAGAGATTATGGTTAGGGCAGGAAAGGGCTAAGATTTAAGACTCAAGACTACTTCCATTCACCTTTTCTCCCTTCATGAACTGACATTTCTTTTTTTTTTAATTTTTTTAATGCTTTATTAACTTCTAATTTACATCATTTGTTTCCGCAAGATTTTGAGTTACAAATTTTCTCCCCGTTTTCCCCCCACCCATCCCCCCAAAACAGCAGTCCCACAGGATATCCGCACCTCCAATCTGCTCTCTCCCATATTTTCTCCCATACCCATTTCAACTTTTCCAGTGGATCTCTATGCCTCAGTGCCTGTATATCTTTTTTTTCTTAATAACATGTAAGATGGTATTAATAATAGTATATATATACACACACACACACATATATATATATATATATTTGATTTTAAAACTTTCAATTCCAGATTCATTCCCTCCCCCCCAGCCTGCCCTCCCTTCCATCATCCCCCCTCACATCCCCTTCCCCCCCATTCTCCTGGAGGGTGAGATCCCCTATTTAGTGTGTATTTCCCTCTGTCCTCAAGCCAGATTCAATAGGAATAAGGTTGACCCATTCCCTTTTGCCTTCCTATTCTTCCCCTCTATTGTAACCATTTTCCCTTGCCTCTTCTGTATGAGATAGTTTGCCCTACTCTCTCTCTCCCCATCTCCTCTCATTATATTCCTCTCACCTCTTAATTTCACCTTTTAAGTATCATCCCTTCCTGTTAAATTGGTCCTGTGCCCTCTAGCTATGTATACCTGTAAACGTATATACACACATTCACATATGTATTCATATGCCCACATACCCTCATATAAAGACACACGCACACACACACATATGTATATATATTTCTAATACCTTCAACTACTGAGAAAAGTTTCATAAGTTACAATTATTGTTTTTCCATGTAGGAATGTTAATAGTTCAACTTTGGCCAGGTGGCTCAGCAAGCAAGAGCACCGGCCCCAGTGCCGGGACGACCCAGATCAAATCCGGGCCCAGACACTCAGCACCGCACCCAGAAACAACAACTGGCCGTGTAACCCCGAGCAAGCCACTCAACCCCGATTGCTTTAAATAAAAAAATAGTTCAACTTTGATAAGTTCCTTATGATTTCTTTTCCCTGTTTACCTTCTCATGCTTCTCTTGCTTCTTGTATCTGAATGTCAAATTTTCTATTCAACTCTGGTTTTTTCAGCAAGAATGCTTGAAAGTCCTGTATTCCACTGAATGACCATATTTTCCCCTGAAACATGATACTCAGTTTTGCTGGGTAGGTGACTCTTGGTTTTAATCCCAGCTCCCTTGACCTCCGGAATATCACATTCCAGGCCCTTCAATCCCTCAGTGTAGAAGCTGCCAGATACTGGGTTATCCTGATTGTGTGTCCACAATATTCAAATTGTTTCTTCCTGGCTGCTTGTAATATTCTCTCCTTGATCTGGGAATTTTGGAACCTGGCTATAATATTCCTAGGAGTTTTCTTTTTGGGATCTTTTTCAGGAGGTGATCGGTGGATTCTTTCAACCTCTATTTTGCCCTCTGGTTCTAAAATATCAGGGCAGTTTTCTTTGAGAACTTCTTGGAGGATGCTTTCCAGGCTCTTACTTTGGTCATGGCTCTCAGGCAGTCCAATAATTTTTAAATTATCTCTCCTGGATCTATTTTCCAGGTCAGTGGTTTTTCCCATGAGATATTTCACATTGCCTTCTATTCTTTCATTTGTTTGGATCTGTTTAACAGCATCTTGATTTCTCATAAAGTCATTAGGTTCCATTTGCTCCAATCTAATTCTGAAGCAATGATTCTCCTCAGTGAGCTTTTGAGATTCTTTTTCCATCTGGCAAATTCGACTTTTTAAGGCATTCTTCTCCTCATTGCCTTTTTGAGCCTCCTTTGCCATTTGAGTCAGTCTGTTTTTTAAGGCATTATTTTCTTCAGTCAGGCTGTTGACTCTCATTTCATAATTTTCTTGCATTGTTCTCATTTCTCTTCCCAATTTTTCCTCCACTTCTCTTATCTGCTTCTTAAGGTCCTCTATGGCCTGTAACCAGCTTGTATTTTCCTTTGAAGCTTTTGGTGCAGGAGTACTGACTTCACTGTTTTCCTCCTGTTCCATGCCTTGCTCCTTCTTATCCCCAAAATAGGAGTGTAATGTTGGAATCTTCTGTCTGCTTTGTTTCCTTTGCCTGCTCATTTTGCCACTCAATGATTTGACTTTTGGGCTTTTTGCCACAGTAGGACTCTGCCACCAGACAGGGGAGTTTTCGTCCCAAACGCTGGGGTTTTCTCAGCTGCCGGAGGTATTAGATGGGTGCCCTCTCTGAGGTCTCCACACGCTCTGGCAAGCTGGACAGACACCCCAGGACCTCCACCCTAGACTCAATCCAGATCCAAGCAGGTTAAAGCAAGAGAAATTACCCCTCAGACTGGTTCTTGGTCCCCCTACACTATGCAGGCCAGGAGCTGAAGCCGCCATGTGGCGCTGGCTGGCTGTGCTGGCATCTCAGTGGTTTCTCGCCCTTGGGGTAAAAGCCATGCACTCCCATTTACTGGGTCCCAAAGTCCAGACTGCACTGGCCTCTCACCTTGTCCTTCGCATCTATGTAATGATATATCTGTAAACGGCCACAGCTGCTGCCGATCTGGAGTCCCTCTGGCTGGAGGCTGGTCAGGCCTGCCCTGGGGCTAAAGCCTGGGCATGGTGCTGGGCTCGGCTCCCAGAGCTCTGCGCTGGCCGATTCCTGCTGGTATGCCGGGGTGTCCTCCGTGGGAGGTTAGCTTCTCTGTGTCATTTTGTGGGTTCTGCAGCTCCAAAGTTTGTTTAGAGTCCCCTTTTTACATGGATTGGGGAGGGTGGAAGCTGGAGACGTGGGAGGGTGGTGCTTCTACTCTGCCATCTTGGCTCCGCCCCTCATGAACTGACATTTCTAAGAGTGAAGAACAACAGATGAAAGGAAAGCCATGGTAAGATCCACAGGTGAAATAATAAAGAAATGAAACTGAGAGAGTTCAAATATGATGCTCCAAAAGTTTTACCCTCATAAGGGACACAGAGAGAATAAAGAAATAACAAGTAAATAGAAAAGAGCATTTAGAATAAACTACAGGAGAAAAGAAATGAGGACAAAAGAAAGGAAAACTTCTTGGATAAGGGTGCTTCAGAAAAATATTATTTAAACTAAGAAGTTGGGGGTTGGGGGAGGAAAGATTTTGAACTACACACTTAGCTGTGTGAGGAGGAGGATGTTAAAGAGAGGAGAAAATATATGTGTATACATCTAATATATGTAATATATATAATATATAGTATACACACATATATGCAAAAGAAATGAATGGAGGAAATTTAAAGCTAAGAATCATAACCTTAAGTATAAATGGATTATACAATCCAACTAAATGAAAAACAGCAACAGAATGCATTAATAAACAATTTTGTGCATACAATAAGCACAAATAAAATAATGAAGATAGATACAGAAATATAAATGAAAGGCTGAAACAAAAATTGCTACATATCAAGTGAATCCCCAAAAAAGCAAGAATTGCAATCATTTATCAGAGAAAGCAAAAATTAAAATTCAAAGTGACAAAGATAAATTGGAAAACTGCATTATCCTTAAAGTTACCACCAAAAATAAAATAATATTATTAATAAATGTTTATGTCCCGAATGGCATAGCATTAAATTCACAAGGCAGAAATTAAGTGAAATTTTAAAAGACATAGTAAAAAATAATTATAGGAGACTTAAATGTTGCTTTCTCAGAGCTGGATGACTAACAGAAAGAGAATAAGAAAAATACAGAACTGAACAAATAGATGAGATGTTAGATGTTAAAGATGTAGAGCCTCATAAAAATTTCTCAGCATTACAGGGTCGTTTTAGAAAAAGACATCATGTTCAAGGGCAGAGAGAAATAACAAAGCAGAAAGACTAAATGTACCCTTAACATATCAGAATGTAATAAAAATAGTAACCAATACAGGATACAAAAGAAAAGGATACATACCTTAAATAAAGTAATGACATGTTAAATAATAAATGGGTCAGAGAACATGTTATAGAAATCAGTAAATATGTGAAAATGTTGGAAATTAATGTCTTGAAAATTAGAGGAGAAACAGATAAAGTGAACAAAAAGAAATTCTAAAAATAATAGCTAATCCTTTAAAAATACTAGCAAAATTGATAAACCTTTAGCTACCCTGTTCTAAAAAGAAAGGAAAATTAAGTTGCCAAAATAAAACAAAGCTGTATCTGAAAAAAGAAGGAAAAGAGATTCATTGTAGCATTTTTTTAATGCATAGAAAAGGAGATTAAGAAGGAGATAAAGACAAGTAGGACAGTTTTGAAATATGCATTTAACTGACTGTCTTCTTTACAAAGGGCCAGTGGGTAGAGAGGCAGGCCTGGAGTCAGGAAGGCAGAGTTCAAATCCAGACTTTGACACCAGCTAGTTGTGTGGCCCTGGGCAAGTCATTTAACCCTGTTTGCCTCAGTTTCCTCATCTATAAAATGAACTGGAGAAAGAAATAGAAAAACACTCCAGTATCTTGGCCAAGAAAACCCCAAATGGGGTCAAAAATACTTGGATACAATTGAAATGACTGGACAAGAACAAAAATTCTTTTTTAAAATGCAACCTATATGTAATAGAGGGTCATGCTGTCACATAGAACCTCTTTTTCTGTACTTTTGTGTTTATGGAAACATTCGTATTTGATGATATGTATCGACCAAGAATAATAAAATTAAAATGAAATTTTTAGTAGATACCCCAATCTCAGAAAGCAAGACACCTTCACTGAATCAATTGATCAGCACAGTAAACCAAATCCATCAAGGAATTTTCCTATCATTTAATCACAATGTGTGGACAAGTCTTTAATCAATTTGACAGAACCATGAAACTTTCAGTGCTTGAATAAAAGGCATATGATGCCACATAGGACTAAATGAGACATTCAAGTCACATTTCAAGGTCTATAGGTAAAGAAAGAAGCCAGTTAGGAGGCTGTGCAGTCCCATAGACAGTTCAATGCAGCAGTGAAGGAACTCCCACAAAGTCCCTAAAAAAGAATAATTTGAGAGGAAGTTAAATTGTTCTCTCACCTGTGATTAAAGTCCACTAGAAATGGCAGCAGTGGCTGTAGGCATTAGGGGCGTCTGTGAGATGGACCTGCTAAGGTATGGATCCTTGAAAACCTAGCAGAGAGCTATCCTCAAAGGGAGCTTTAAGTGCACTCCACAAAGAGGGTAAAAGACTTTTGAGTTTGCTCTTTGGCCATACGTGTTCTCTACAATCATCCATCCCTCCACCATGCTCCGCCTGCCCCTTTACCACCATCATCTAACTTTGAGCCCACGGTCACCAGTGACCTCGAGTGTTTATTAGAACAGTTCATCTCCAGTTTTAGGGGAGATGTTTTTGTCTTAATGTTCTTACTATATTTTCTCAGTAAATTAAAAAAACTAATTGAGGCTACTGTCTGATAATTACTGGAATCACCCTGATTGAGGATCATGAGTGACAGTATTGGCAATCCAGTGCCTTGGGGTTATCCTTAGAAGAGACAGAGAGAGATGGAAAGAGAGAGACAGAGACAGAGATAGAGAAAAAGGTAGCGATAGTAGTAGAAGCAGCAGCTACCTTCTGGGGATCCCAACCTTTGAATGTTAGTGCTAGAGAAGTGGCCCCAGAGGAGGCTTCTACCAATGAAATGATCATTTAGTCAGGCAAAGAATTTGTTAGACACTCTACTTTGAGGCAAAGAGAGAACTTCAGCTCACATAAGGAAAGTTGAACTTCCCCTATCATTGTTACATCAAGCACCTGTGTCAGGTCTGTGATCTGACTCACAAGCTCATATATTACCTCCTTCTGCCTGGGTGGTCTACAGTATATTACCACAACAATATCACTTCTGTTTCCTTCTCCTGTAATTCTCATCCAAAGGTCCTCCATAAGGTTTCTCCCTTCCTCCTGTTAATATGCTTGCTCATATGGGCTCTTAAGATCACAGATTTGAAGCCAGAAGGGAATTTGGATGACAACTAGTCCAACCACCTCAATTCACAGATGAGGAAAGATGAGAATTGCTTCTTCATACATAAGGCTATTTGTCATATCTTTGGGGGGGAGGAGGGAAGGAGCAGGAGCAAGGAAGAAAAAAAGAAAAAATTACATGATTTATTATAAAATTAACATCATTATTATGACTTTATTATATATTTTAAAGTAACAGCAAGCTGTACATAATAGAAATTATTTGATTCTCTTTTAATATGGAATGTCTTTCCAGAGACATATTCTAATCTTATGTCTCACCCCATTGAGTGTCATCTAGCTAATTCTATGATGCCAAACTTGTCTCTTTGTGTAAAGATCTCTAATACAGGTTGCTTATTATTCATACTTTGTGCATCTGTGTATAACTATCTGACACCAGGGGTTTGGTGGCTGGTTCTTTTCTGGGATGTTGTTTTTTGCAAATGCCTCTGTGTTTTTGCTGCTTTTCTTCTTCCCACACAATAGCTACTCTTTCTGGGCAGCTAGACATAGTGGGTTAGAGCACTGGAAGATCTGAGTTCCAATCCTGCCTTAGACACTTACTAGCTACATCCCATCCTCTGTATCTTTGCCTGTCCAATGGAAATACTAACAGCTCTTCTATTAATGTGATTGTTGAGAAAATCAATAAGATAGTATATGTAAAGTGTTTTTTACAAACTTTAAGGTACTCTGGAAGTGTTAGCTAATATTACAGCATCCGGGTTGCCTGGTTTTTCTTCCCCTCTTCTGTGCAGAGAATCACCAGGGGACTTCCACATTCCAGGACACTCCTTACTTTCTCTTAGTTACATTCACAATTTCTCTCTCTCTCTCTCTCTCTCTCTCTCTCTCTCTCTCTCTCTCT
>NW_027187339.1:2979937-2989785 GCF_028583685.1 Petaurus breviceps papuanus | reverse complement strand
CTCTCTCTCTCTCTCTCTTTCTCTCTCTCTCTCTTTCTCTCTCTCTCGCTCTCTCTCTCTCTCTCTCTCTCTTTCTCTTTCTCTCTCGCTCTCTCTCGCTCTCACTTTGTCTCTCTCTCACACACATACACACACACTGTCTCTGTCTTTCTGTCTCTCTCTCTCTCACACACACACACACATGCACACACACACTGCCATCATGATTCACCATCAAAGTTATATTCCCTCTCCCTCTTATTCCACTCAACACCTGACTTCAAAGAGAGAGCTGGTCTCTAACCACACCTTCCCTCTATCACCATGACCAAATGCTCTTAAATATTCCCTGGGGAATAACTGCCAGCTGAAAGCTGAGTTTGACCCTGGGAGTGCCAGCTACTTCTGAGGCTAAGTTGGTTAAGAAGCCTCTTTGAGCCCCATCCCAATGTGGCCTCAGTAGCACGGCCGTCACTCCCTCGAAAGCACTCCCAGGGTCAAACTTATCTTTCACCAGGGGCTTCAGAGGGAGGTTTTGTTTCCCATGAGGCTTCACTGCCTTAGGACACTGGCTTGGTCAGCTTCCTTTGATCCGTAAGTGGTGAATTCCTGCCAAAGCTCTAATGCAAACAGAAGCTGCCCTCAGCTACAGTCTGAGAGGTCTTCCATAGAAATCTTCTTTCCAAAAGCCTCTGTGGCCTGTACTTTCTCTCTTCTCTCTATCAATGAGTCTTCAGACACCTGCATTGGTCCTGCCACTTCACTGCTTCAATATTAGAAGATGGGTCATTCCTTTGGAGGTGGGAGGCACCTCAAAGGCCACTCAGCTCTCTTGTCTCTCAAGACCCAATAAAAGATAAGTGATCTGTCCAAAGTCAAACCCACTAAGAAGTGAGTGGCTACTTCCAGCCTCATGGCTTTCCACTACATCATGCTGCCTGTCTTCTGCCCTCCTTTCTTTTGGGTTGGTATCTTAATAATTTCATCATTCCAGTTCACCCAAAGAGCAGCAAAGACAGGGACAAAGGGCAGTTCCTTCAGGTGAGTTCACTGCCTATTTCTTATATAAAGTGCAAATGATACACAGGGATGATAGAGACAGAGAAGGAAATCATGAGTGTGACTAAGAGAAAGAAATTCCACAGTATTAAATGTAACCTATCACACAAAACCTTATTAACTCAGAAGCTGCCACTCAATGATTCAGCAGGAGGCAGATTAAGAAATAGGTGTTCTCTGTTTACAAAGGAAAAGGTTTTAAAACAAATTCCTAGGATAAAGAAGAGTTCAGGGATAATAGTAACAGCAAGTATTTATGGTGGCTTGCAAAAAGCTTTGTAAATATTATTTCATTTTACTCTCACAAAAACTCTGGGATGGAGGTGCCATTATTATCCCCATTTCAAAGAGGAGGAAACTGAGTCAGAGATTAACTGACTTATCTAGGCTCACACAGCTAGTAAAACACTGAAATCAGCTTTGAATGTGACTCAGACCCATCACCCCCAATTCACAGATGATCAAACTAGTTTAATTCAGAATCATTATGCTGAAGGCCAAGCTAAATAATGGAAAAGTTTAAATTGTGTAAAATACTGAAGAGAAAGACAGTTTGAATGTTTTTCCATCATTTTTCAAAACAAACCACTTTGAACAAACTGGTCACATGTAACAGGTGTTAATTAATAATTAATAATAATTAATGTGCTAATTATAAACAAGCAGAAGGGTAAGATCTCTCAAGGACAGAAAGGCCAGGCCACTCTTTCTCTGGCTGTCAGGGGCACAGTCCTCATCTTGGAATATAGAGTTGGAAGGCACTTTGGGGAGATCATTGAGTTGTCACTCTACTTTTCCATAGTAAAACTGTATTTCCAAGCAATATATTCTACAATTCAAGCCTTGCCATTATTCAGTTCGGCCTTCACCATACTGATTCTGAATTAGACAGATCTGGTCACAGTTTTGTAAATTAGGTTTAGTTTAGTTTAAATGAGGCTGCTTTGTTAGGGTACTAAAAGTGAATGACTGTTCTTTCTGAAATTCCCTGTGAAGAAGGATGCCAGTTTCATCTCTTTTTACACCAGCAGGAGCCGAGAATTAGGTCTGCCAGTCTGGGCCCCGTCCATCCAGTTTGCAAAGCAGTTGGATGAGTCCTTGAAGTAGAAAACTCCAAGCCAGTAGCAGGCTTTTGATCAGGCTCTCTGCTGAGAGACTCCTCTAGACAAAAGGGCTGAATCCAGAGAACTGTCTCCAGCCTTCATTAAAACCTCTGCCCTTTACTACCAGTTAGGCTGGAATTCCTTCTCCTGGTTCCTTTTGTCAGACACCATAGGTTAGCAGGCATTATGTTATGATGGTAAAACATGGACTAGGGACCAACAATACTGAGCATTTATTGAGTGCCTACAAAATAATGGGGAATTCTGAGAGCCCGGAGGAGAAGAAAAGAAATCAAACAATGAATAGATATTTATTAAGCACCTATGATCCTTCAGGCACCAAGCTGGCCCTAGATTACAAAGAAAAACAAAACAACCCACACTGTTGAGGAGCTAACATTCTATCTGGACTTCCTTCTAAAGGAAGCATAGACACAGGTCCCCTCAGTCAAGTAGTTTTTAATCTAGAAGACAGGGCAGACTTGGGCAATTTATAGCAAGTACATAAGTGTGGTATAGCCTTCAAGGCCTTAATAAGTCACCATTCATTAAACGTTTAACAGCCTTCTATGTGCAACATAGAGGTGCCCCACAGAATAGTGGAGAGATTGCTATTCTAGTCAGGAAATCTTGCTTCAGATCCTGTTTCCAATGCCTACCATCTGAGGAGTGACAACAGGCAAGTCATTGAACCCCTCTGAGCCCCAGGCAACTAGGGAAGACTTATCTACTAAGTTATGTATAGTATCTGCAATACCCATTGATGAAAGTTCAATGAGCAGGTGAGATGAAGTTACTGGTCAGGTGGGGGAGGAGGGAATGGGAAGGACTATCTAGCCTTTCCCAGAGTTGTTTGTCTTTGGGGTGTGTGCAGTAAAGATAATGATAGGAGTAAGATATATGTGTGTGTGTGTATGTATAACATATATAAGTATATATATATATAACATATATAAAATATTATATATTATATATAAGTATATGTGTGTATAATATATAAGTATATATATAACATATATAAAATATTATATATTATATATAAGTATATGTGTGTGTGTGTGTATAACACAGTCCCAGTCCTAAGGAAATTTACAATCTACTAGCTGAGTCCATGACAGGACTATGCATTGTCAGTCAAATCGTCCTTTGGAAAGAGCATGTAATGGACTTTCAGGAAGGCAAATACTCTGACTTTAGCCATAGATTCCCACGAAATCAAAGAGAAGTATTTGTCTTAGGCTGTACTTTAAGTGGGACAGATGCCGTGGAAGTGAAGCCTGCTTCCTAGAAAACCAGTGTGGCACAATGGATGTGAATCCCACCTCTGAGGTTAATATTTACACTACAGGGCTCTCACAAGGAAAGTGCTTTATAAACCACAATGTTGTTGTTCGGTTGTGAGACTCTTTGTGACCCCATTTAGAGTTTTCTTGGCAAAGATACTGAACTGGTTTGCAATTTCCTTCTCCAGCTCATTTTACAGATGAGGAAACTCTACCAAACAGGGTTAAGTGTCTTTCCCAGGATCATAAAGCTAGTAAACGTCTGAGGTCAAATTTGAACTCAGGTCTCCCTGATTCTAATCCAGGGCTGCCTCTAGTAAACCATAATACATGATGCCAATGAGAGTTGTTATTATGATTTCAGAAGGGCCTGAAACTGTCATGTTAAATTGTTAACAATCTATTCATTCAATCGATACGCATGTATTAAATACCTACTAAGTGCGATCTTATTTCTAAGACAAACATATACAAAACAATGTGTAGATGACTGAAGAATGAGAATACTATTAAACAATACAGAAATTCTGAGGAAAGAGACATGGGTCAGCTAAAGCCATCAAAAAAAAAAAAACTCCATAGAAGAAAATTTGACATAGGCCATAAAAGGTTGATTTCATTTGGACTGAAAGAGAGGAAGGGGAAGGGCATTCCAACAGAAGGAAACAACATTAACAAAAACTTGGGGAAAAGAATGAAACTGTCAAGTTCACAGAATAATGATGAGAGCAGGTTGGCCAAAAGGCTGCATGGTGGGGAATAGCAGCAGCCCATGTTGAACAGATAGGACGGGGCCAAAGTATGAGGAGAACTGAATGCCAGACCTAAGGTTTACACCTTTGGCATTATTCCATCCCACAACTTCATTCTTCCAGTGCAATAAAAAATGAGTCACCCCAGTATGTAATAACAACAATAAAGTCAATGATACCCTTTAACCTGGTAATCCCACTATTAAAATTACAGTAACCTATAGACATTGGAATTTTTGTTCCTAGAGCATCATAGAAATACCAGGGCATCTAGGTGGCTCAGTGTATCTGTGATATAAGACTTGGAGCCAGTAAGACCTGAGTTTAAATTCTGTCTCTCACTAGTAGTTTGACTTTGGACAAGTCACTTAACCCCTCTGTGATTCAGTTTCCTCATCTGTAAAATGGGAGTGATAATAAGACTACCTATCTCACAGAGCTGTTGTGAGGATCAAATGAGTTAATACAGGGGTGAGGAATCTGCAGCCTCGTGGCCACAAGTGGCCCTCTCAGTCCTCAAGCATGGCCCTTCGTCGAAATCCAAACTTCACAGAACAAATCCCCTTGATAAAAGGATTTGTTCTCTAAAACTTGGACTCAGTCAAAAGGCCTCACCTGATGACCTAGAAGGCTACATGTGGCCTCAAGGTTGCAGGTTCCCCACCCCTGAATTAATATGGTTTTTTTTGGAGGGGGGAAGGTAATTGGGGTTAAGTGATTTGTCCAAGGTCACACAGCTAGAAAGTGTGTCAAGTGTCTGAGGCTGCATTTGAACTCACGTCCTCCTGATTCCAGAGCCAGTGATCTAGTCACTGTGCCACCTAGTTGCCCTGGGTTAGTATATTTGTAAACTTTAATGTGTTATATAAAGTCACTATTATTATTATTATTGTTATTATTATATAAACTAGACTTTCCGTATGAAAGTATAATAGGGAGAACAGAGACTCCAGAACACCAGCTCAAGGTTGCTGCTAGGTGAGTGAAACAGGACAGATGAGGGATGTGCTCATCACACCTCACCATCTATTCTTGCTAAATAGGTACTAAATGCTCTGTTTATAGGACTGCCAAAGCTGTTCCATGCCCTGTAAATATGGCATCAACTCAAATCAGGGCCATGGGACAGAGCTCCAGTTGTCCCAACTTAGTTATGTCCCTACAGAGAAGGTATTCTAGAGGGAAAAGCCCTACCTGGATAAAGATATTCACAGCTACTTCAGCTATAATAACATAAAAATTGAAAATAATCTCATGTTCAGCAGTTAGGGAAGGGCTGAGAAAACTGTGGCATATCAGTGTAATAGACTATTATTATGCTATTAAAAATAACAAATGTGATGACTAGAAGGGAATGTGGAAAGAATTGTAGGGAGTAATGCAATGCAATTATTCAGAGGCTGTCTGGATAGCAATATTGAATAAAGTGCTTAGAGTCAAAGACCAGGGTTCAAATCACATCTTGGATGCTAGCTGTGGGGTGTTGGGCAAGTCACTTGACATAAGCCTTAGGTAACTCCCTAAAACTTGACTAAGCTATAGAAGGGTCTTCATGACCCTCCCAGAGCCTTGAGGTATTCACGAAACTCAAAGATAGTGAAACAAGATGAACAACTTACTTGCTTAGAGTGAGGGTTCTATAATTTCATTTTGGTCTTAGTATTCCAAGAGCCCAGCAAAACACTTGGCACATAGTAGAAACTTAATAATAAATGCTTGTTAAATATGTAAAGAAATGGAAAAAAACAGAAGGAAACCAAAAAAGGATATTTTATTATCCATAGATACTATCTAGAAACTATCTATACTACAGATACTTTTAATCTATAGATACTATGGGTATCTACAGATAAATATTTCTGATTATGTGAATTATTTACTTTTTTGTAGTTTGCTTGTTTTTCTTTTAGTATATTAAGTTTATAATAGTTTTTTTGTGTTTTGTTTTTTAAGGCAAGGAAGAGAGGCAACATGGGTGATGGAAACAGTACTGAATTCAGTCAAATCATGTTTTGGCTCTATTAGTTAAACCTGTGTGATCTTCAATAAGTCATTTCCTTGGTCTTCAGTCTCTTCTATTAAATGGGTATAGGGAGGAGCCATACATTTATAATCCTAAAAGAAAAAGAACTATTCCCATTGCCTTTTCCCTTTTATTTCAAATACTAGGACTGTATGCTAGGCCTCATTGTATTTTTTATTACATTTTTTTCAATTAATAAAAATGTATTTTCTCTGCCTTCTATCTTGGGAGGAAAAGAAAAAGAAAAAAAAAGCCCTTGTAACAAACATGCATAATCAAACAAAATAAATGTCTGCATTGCTGTGCCCCAAATTATGCTTCATTTTATACTCTGAGTCTATCATTTCTCTCCTTTTAAAGTAGTCACTCTCCAGGGCACTCTGACAAATAAATAAATAAATAAAACTGCCAATAATTCAGACAACAATTCACTCAGAAGGACTACAGATTAGGTGGATTGTGGCATGTCGGCAGACGGCCTCCCCAGGAGGGGCCATCAACACCTTTGGCGAATTTCATCTCTGTTTTCCCTCATTAACAGAAGGAAGAACATCCTGCAAGGCCCATTCCCACAATCAGGGGAGGGTTGATTTGTAAACTCTCAGTTGGAGGGATCTTTTTTTTTTTTGGAGGGCAGGGTGTTGAGAGGAGGTGCTCTCAATGGAGGCCAAGGCCAGAAAACAATGGATGCCCAATGAATGGAGGCCAATGGATGCCCAGATCCCCTAGATCCCAGGGTTTTGCATGCTGCTTTTTCTCAAATGAGATTTTGAGCGGCAAATCCTCGAATTACTGAACCCTCCTGATTATTTGCCGCCATGATTATTTTTAGTTTCCAATCCCATTATTTATTTCTCTCAGCAGCAGGCTCCTCTATAGGAAAGAGATAATGGCTTTTCGATGTCCAGCACTTGAAAGATATATCCCTTTAATTTCTACAGCGCTCCCCGGCACCATACCCCACTCCCTACTGCTCACCCCTCACCCGCCCTTTGCTCCACGTTCACATGTGCTGAAACTCGTTGCTTCTGGAAATGAAGACGGTTCTGGTGTCAGCTGTAAAAGCTGTATCTCACTTCCTCAGACAAGTGGATATTTATTGACAGGGTGTGAGAGAGAGAAAGAGGAAAGAGAGAGACTGCCTGTCCTGGAGCCAGTAACCTTGGTGGAGATGCAATGTCACAAGCACCGAACCATCATTCTCACAGATGTACAGCATATTATTTAAAGGGAAACAAATATCGGCCACCGAATGTCACAGCAAGGACACATCTCCTGACTCTTAACTAAACTTAGCGGTGCTGGGGTTTAATACGGTACCTTTTTCATCCTCCCCTCAAATTCATCTTGCCGAGCCTGGTCTTGACACTACCAGCAAACAGTCAAGACGAAGATTTAGTGACGTTCGCTTCAAACAGATCTAGATTTATTGACGTTGGGGGCATGGCTGGCTTTCTTGGGAGCTGCAGCACACAGGATTAATTTTAACAGCCCCTTAATGTTCCGCAAGAGTCTGCAAGGACCCAGATGTCATGCCACACCATGATAGCGGAGGTGAGGTCAATTAGGTATTTTCTCTTGGAGCAGGTTTCCTGATGGGGAAGCAGGGGTTTTAATCAGACTTACCCAGGCTAATTGGAGGCCTTGTGTTTTCAATACATGCATGGGGCCCAGGCAAAGTTCCTGAGCCCGCTGAGCCACCCAGATGCCCTCCTGGCTTCCCCTTTCTCTTTCCCCCCCAAAGAAAAAACTCATCTAAGACAATGATAAATCTTGGTCATTATGGAAGGATTTTTCTGTTCTTCCCTACACACACACACACACACACACACACACACACACACACCACACACGCCAAGTCTGGCTCAGTTTCTCCTTATTATTTTTTAATCTCCTTAAGCTTCTCTCTCTGGATACCTAGCTCAGTGTTAGGACCTAAAGAAAAGGTTAAGGAGGCTGACTCCTCCCGGGCCCCACTCCAAGGACTGAGTTATCTTGGAGAGATTCTCCCATTTCCCAACAATACACTTTGTCTGCTTTACTTTTCCACAAGCACACAGAGCTATGGCATTTGGGGCCAGAGGGTAATGGTATCCCCACACCCCCCCTCCCCTTCCCAGCTGTCTCCTCACTGCCTGGTGTCGCTGAACTCCCACCCCAGGGCCTAGCTTATTACAAAGAGCAAACATCCCCTGTATGCTTCCTAGAGACACTGGGAGAAGGTAGGAGAAGAGCAGTGAAAAGCTAAGCAAGGAAAGAGTAGAAATAATATCTGTCGATCCCTTCCCTAACAGACAGAAGAGCAAGTTTTCGGGGCTCGGTTAAAAGATTAATTGCTAAATGAAAAAAGAGCTGTTCGATGTAAATTTAAAAGTCCAAAAACACCCAAGAGGCATAAGTATAATTATTGCTGAGGGAAGCTGTTTAAGACTAAAAATACATTTCCATTAACAATCAAAATTAGTTTTCATTGCTTTTTTTTGAGCTTTCAGTGAATAACCTTTGATGGTAGTACATGATAATGATTCATTAGAAAAAGTGAATTTGTATTTCAGAAAGTTGCGGGGGAGGGATTAGCTTAGAAATTCTTCCAATGGAGCAGCCAAATGTCAGGGAGGAGGGGCCTCTTTGAGAATGAGTCATCCTAGATCCCCATGCAAACTACCTGAGGCAGCAGGTGGGGGCTTCCTTGGGTCCCAAACGCAACTCCCACCTGCATCTCCCAAAGCAGAAGCACGCTGACAATCTGGGGCGCCATATTTGTTCTAGAGGATGGCAGGCAGTATAGGAACTGAGGTAAGGGAAAATGGAGAGTTAAATATCTCAGGATCTATCCAAAGCTTATTATTACCATCAGGATGGTCTCTGGAATGGTCCTGAAATGAGTAAGCATGTTTTAAAAACACATACACTGGCTAAGTAACCAAAGAATCACAGGTTCATAGAGGTAGCGCCAGAAGGCACCTTAGTAGCCATTAGAGTCCAGCTGATCATTTTACACATGAGGAAACTGAGGCACCAAGATATTAAATGATGTGCCCAGGTTCACACAGCTAGTAAATAAATTTCTGAGGCAGGATTTGAACACAGGTTATGCTGATTCTACATTCAGTGTTCAGCCTATTAAAATGGGGTCAAAGCTGGACAGCAGAAGTTACCTATCATGTGTGGGAAGGGACTTGGGGAGAGCAAACAGCACAGATGCATAGTACTAGGGATATTTTGTTTTGTAACTGACAGGGAAGGAGTCAGGGTATTTAGTGTGAGAGTAAGTGAGTGTGTGTGTGTGTGTGTTTATAATGAAGTAAATCGTCCTGAAAGGTTCTGGAAATTGTGTGCTGATATCTAATTTATGTGCCTGTCATAAGAAAGTGTGATATAATACACAATACTAAACTTAATTATGAAGAGTGACCTAGAAATCTTGATTAAAAATCATTGGTTCGGTTAAGGAGACACCAAGGCAATGATGAATACTTAGACACACACATATGTATATGGGGGGGCTAAATACCGTGACTCCATCCCATTATAAACACACACACACACACTCACTTACAGAGGGGGAGAAGAAGGGAAGGAGATGAAAGGGGGGAGGAGGATGTGTCTCTGAAAAAAACAAAAAATCAGAGATAAAACAAAAAATTAT
>NW_027187339.1:2977308-2979837 GCF_028583685.1 Petaurus breviceps papuanus | reverse complement strand
AGGAGAGAGAAAGAGAGAGAGAGAGAGAGAGAGAGAGAGAGAGAGAGAGAGAGAGAGAGAGAGAGAGAGAGAGATTTGTTATGCTAGGTGAATTTTTCCTTGCAAATCAAAGTATAGATTATAAATAGATATAAATTATTTTCTAAGAATCATTACCAAATTATAAAATATGTCGTACAACGCAGAATTTACATTCCTATGGCAATAAATGTGGTTTCCATAAAGACTGTGGTTGAGGCACAGCTTCGGGCTAAGTCTTTCTTAGAGGGGGACCACAGAGGGCAGTGGATAGGTTTAAATACTACAAGCCAAAGACATCACGCAGGTAAGTCTGAATGCAGGAAGTCAAGCACTGTGAAACTCCTAGACTTTCCCACATTGCCTCAGTCTCTCCTCCTTTAAAAGAGGTAGAAATCTAAACTTGTCCATAATGATATTTGAGTGTTTAATTATTTACATCATATAATATATAGTTGTTAGTATGTTGTCACCCCAGTTAGATTGTAAGCTCCTTGAGGGCAAGGACTATCTTTTCCTTCTTTTTTTGTATCCTCGGTGCTTAGCAAAGTACCTGACACATAGTAGGTGCTTAATAAATGTTTACTGATTGATTGATTAATACATAGTTATTAGCATAGTGTCTCCCCCATTAGTGAGTGAGCTCCATGAGGGCAGGAACTTGCCTTTCTTTGTAACCTTAGTCCTTAGCACAATGCCTGGTATACAGCAGAAGTTTAATAAATGCTTATTGACCTGGTTCTCTGAAGCACCTTGAGAATCTTAAGGTAGCAAATAAATGTCAGTTTCCACCACCATTATTTTGAAGTGTTTTGGAATCTATTTTTTCATTAGAACCTTTATATGTATGTGTTAGTTAGAAAGAGCTAGTCTATATTATTATTCCCACTTCACTCATGTGAGACAAGACAGTTGAACAGAACTAGGGGTCACAAGCCAGGGACAGACTAATCTTGCACTGAAGATTGGGTCTTCATACTGCCCCAAATGGGATGATGCCCAATCCTTCTGGTACTTTAGGTGAAAAGGGAGCAAACACAGTCTATCAGTTTCCTCATCTGTAAAATGGGGATAATAATAGCATCTTCCTTCCAGGGTTATTGTGAGAATAAAGTGAGATACTATTTGCCGGCCTAAAGCACTGTACAAATTCAAGCTATTATCATTACTACATGTGAGGTACTGTGATAGGCCACAGGGATACAAAAGCACAGAAGAATCAGGTTTTCTCAGCTAAGCAACTCCCTCCACTAAGAGAAATGCTGTCCCTCTATGACTTAGGTCATCCTCCTAGGGGACACAAAACAAACAAAAAAAAACCCAAAACTCATTCCCTTCCCTTAAGACGCTTCCACTCCACTAGGGGAACACAGATCAGGAAAATGATTAAATTTGAGGTGGGAGCTACACTGAGATGAGGGGTGGGGAGGAAATCTCACCAAGTTATCCCTTCCTTGGATTGTCTATGGCCTCATCAGGGCTTACAGGCCTGGTGTCCCATTTCCTACCTCCCCTTTCTTTGAAGAGGACCCTCTACTTCATAAACAAGGCTTCTCCTTATTCCCACCTTCACCCCATTTAGTGTTAATAACAGGCAGGCAAATTTCCCATCAACAAAACTGGAAACAACAAAAATTCCCTCTTTGGGGTGGGGGAACAAAGGGGGGGTGGAAGTTGGTGGCTCTCAAATATAGATGCAGTCTATATATTTTATTTCGGAGAAAGAGCTTATATTTATATGTGGAAACAGATTAAATAAATCATGATTACAACAGTAAACATGTAAATTCCGATCAATAACTACTTGCCTTCCCCTCCCCCCCACACTAACAGCTGCAATAAAGCTTTAAATGTAAAGCTGAGCACAACCAGCTATAAAAGTATGTAAAATAAATGAGGATAACATAATGAGGGAATCCAACATTCATCTCATAAATATAACATAACGACCACAACTAAAATGTCAGAGAATCTAATAAATCAATATGGTAGGACAGAACTATCTTTATGTTCAGAATACATAAAAAATATATTTACATGCAGCTCTCTCTCTCTCTCTCTCTCTCTCTCTCTCTCTCTCTCTCTCTCTCTCTCTCTCTCTTTCTCCCTCTCCCCCTCTCTCCCTCTCCCTCTCCCTCTTTTTGGCCAGTACCAAACAAAAAGAATTATAAGAAACTTAACTCATTGTTCACCTGAGTGAATGGCAATCGGCCACAGAGCTCAAGCAGGGTTCTCTCCCCCTCCTGTCTCCCATCATTTCTAGCAGCAGACATCACTACCACTTTTCATCAGGTGGGCAGGGGTTGGACACAGTCACTATGCAAATGCTACTGGAGAGAGAAACAACCAGAAAAACAACCAGAGAATGGTTGGGAAAGCTCTGTCTACTCAGGCCCAGAGTTGAAAACACTTTTAAACACAGTGATTTCTGGAACTTCAAGAGCTCTCTCCCTCTCCCTCTCCCTCTCCCTTTCCCTCCCTCCCTCTCTGTCTCTGTCTCTCTCTGTCTCT
>NW_027187339.1:2921759-2972308 GCF_028583685.1 Petaurus breviceps papuanus | reverse complement strand
GAGTGTGTGTACTTGCCTCCCCAGGTAGTCCAGGCCAGCAGCCCCACGAGTTACACTGGAATCCCAGGCTGCAGTCTTAGGCAAAGCTATTTGAGATCCTACCTTCACAGTAGATAAGCATATAACTGGGGGGTTTAGCTGAGCCTGGCATTTAAGGAACTGGGACTTCAAGGTCCTTGGGTTCCATACCATTCACCCACATTAAAGCAGAAACTAACTATGATGTAATGAGATAATATATTCCATTTCATTATCCCAATGTGACCTCTTCAGGAGCCCTTCTGATGTAGGGGAAATCTAATGCATTCTTTGTTGTCAGCTTAAACTCTAATATACACATATACATACATTCATCAAATAATAACTAGTGTGTATATAGTGCTTTAAGATTTGCAAAGATCCTGACATACATTGTCTCATTGGATCTTGACAGCAGCCCCATGAGGTGGGCACTAGGTTTATTCCTATATACAGATGAAGATATTGAGGCTGAGGGAGGTTGTGACTTGCCCCAGGGTCACAGAGCTAGTCAGTGCCTCAGAGAATATTTGAATCCAGGTATTTCTGAGTTCAAATCTGGTGCTCCAGACTCTCTACTCCATTGGCTTTCAAGAGAAGAAAAGAAAATAGGAAAGTTCTTTAAATGTCATAATAGCAGGATTCAAACTCAGGTCTTCCTAATTCTATTTCCATCATCTTACTGCCTACTAATCTCATATAACTTACATATACATTGTACTGCTCATATACATACAAAATACATATCCCATACATGTCTTCATACAACTATACATGCAAACATATATGTGTATATATGTAGGCATGCACACACAAATATGCACATATGCTCAAATATACATATTAAAAATTACATATATAATATATACAAAATTTTATCTATCTGTACATAGATATATTCATGTATACACCTACATAAATGTACCTATTTTTTGTCTGTGAGTAGTGTGCTATGATGAAAAGATTTGGAAACAGAAGACCTGGATCTGAATTCCATCTCTACCATTCACTAACTCTGTTACTTTGAGTGAGTCACATAACTGTCTAGGCCTCTATTTCTACAGCTAAAAAATAACTGTTGGACCAATCAGAGGTTGATAAACTTATTTGGTCTACTGCCCCCTTTTCAAAAAAATGACTTGATGCCCCCCCTAGAAATCTACTTCCTTTACCCCTTTAACATTCTTTAAAATTTGCATCATTTCAAACTATTACTTCCCCCTGAATCATTCCAGCATCCCCCTGGGAGGGGAGGAGGGAGTGTCGCACACTTTGGGAACCTATGGACTAAGTGATATCCAAGGACCCTCCTACGTCTAGATTTCATGAGTGTCATAAGGAAAGGCTAAGTAGGCCTTTTTATTGAATTTTTTGTTTTCTAAACGGCACTAATATGGACAGTGGGCCAGTAGAGTACATAGTAGGGAATCTCTGATACATTACATAGGTGATAAAACTTAAGAATCAGGCATTTTTTTTCCAATAATCCTCTTTGGACTACCTCCATGAAGCAAGGGTTTGAGGAGACTCCATTTGTATTTCCTGGCCTGGCTTCTCTGATGATTCTTCCTTTATGGCACTGATTCCCAAGCTTCTCCCTATGTATTGGGGAAGCCATACTTTGCAGTTGTCCCTGACCAACCAGCAGACCTGTAGAACTGCCCTGCCCCTGCATGACTTGGTTTAATGGATAAAGAGGTCAAGGATGTTAAGAAAAAGCAGGCACAATGAGCTCTGGCAGCTGCACCACACAGGGGCTAGGGGGATTAAGCACCAAGCCAGAGTCATTGCAGACAGCGGAACCCTTGGACCACTGGAACTCAGTAACCTTTTTCTAAAGTTTTTGAGCCATCTGGGCTGGAAGCCCTAAGGAGAATAAATCCTCCTCTTCTCCCTCTAATTAAAAACGGGGAAGGGAACCGTAATCTCCACAAAGCTGTGCAAGTTCCTTAAAGAACTTTAGGCCCCCGTTGGGCCAGTTTAAATGGGAGTTGGGAGTGCATTCAGGCAAAGCCGATAAGGAGGGGGGAAGCGTATTAACAGGTACAGTAAAAACCTGCTAATCTTATTACACCGAAAGCTATTTTCTTAACAGGCTTACGGTCTCTTTGACTGGTGTTTGGTTACCTACTGTACATGGTATCAGACAGCCAGGGTGCCGATGGGGGCTCGGATGTTTGGGTGCATCACTGACTTGAGAATTGTGTTTTCTTTTACATTGTTTGGTCTCAAAACACATTTCCTAGTAGGGCTACAAACCTCCTGCTCATTTTACTACAAAGGGAGGAAAGCAGAAGAAGGTCACTCAGAGAGGGGACAGCTAAATCCTTTATTCATTTGAATAGAGAGGAAATGCAACTTTTATCTCAGTTCCATTTTGGCTTCAATATTTATTTTTGTCACAGTGTGCATAGGCAAGACTTTTTTCTTTCTTTTTCTTTGTTTTTTAAAGTGTGAGGGGTAGAGAGAAAATAAAGCCAAGCTGGTGGGCGTAACCTACTCCTCCACTCTTGAAAGTTGATAATAACAACAAACAGCTCCCATTTTTCTAGTGCTCATTGCAGGAAAACATTATATTCATGACCTCAATCTGATCTTCTGAACAATCCCGTGAGGTAGCTGGTAATATTATCCTCATTTGGGGGCGGGGGAAACTGAGGCTCAGAGATATTAAATGTTAAGTGTCTGAAGGACAATTTGAGCCATGTCCTTAAGTTTAGTACTCTGCCCCATTGGCTTTCAAAGAAAGGGGAGAAATACCAGGGAGTAGCAGCAGGAAGTGGTGGCTTTTCGGTGTAGGAGGAAGCAGTGCATGTTGGAACACCAAGAGGAAAAGGCCACTGGAGAGGAAGGATTTGAAGATGGCAGAGAATCAAGAGAGACTTATGAGAGCAAAGTCTCCAAAGAATTAGGGAATGAGGGAAGGGAGGAGCCCTGGGTTTAATAGCAAGAGAACTGGCCTCTGGTTATAGCCTGGCCTATAAGAAACTCACTGACCCTCATATTCACCTTCCATCAAATAAACACTGCCTTATTTAGTTTATAATGTCATTATACTTTCTTAGGTCATGCTGCTGAAAAGGACCTTAGATATCATATAGTCTAAACCCCTCATTTTACAGATAAGGAAACTGAGGCCCAGAGAGGTAAACTAACTTGCTCAAAGTGACACAGTTATTATTTTATTGTTGCTGTTCATTGTTTCAGTTGTGTCTGATTCTTTATGACCCCACTTGGGGTCTTCTTGGCACAGACACTGGAGTGGTTTGCCATTTCCTTTTCTGTCTCATTTTACAGATGGGGAAACTGAGGAAAACTGAAGTTAAATGACTTGACCGAGGTCACACAGCTAGTAAGTATCTGAGGCTAGATTTGAACTCATGTCTTCCTAACTCCAGGTCTAGCACTCTATCTACCGAGCAATTTACTTCAAACACAGTTATTATGCCAAAATTCAAATCCATATATGGTTCCCAGACTGGGGTTCAATGTACCACACTGCCTCAGGTAGAGTCAATAATCTCACAAATAAAGATCATTGCTTCCAAAGTAAAACTCACATCCTCCCCTGACTTCTCTTCTTGTGTGTTTCTTGTCCATAGTCTTGGAGAATTCCACAGATGATGGAAGCAACATGAGGCCTTTTCCTAAGTCTTTTTCCATTTCATAGAGATCCTGGAAGAACAAGGTCACTCTGTCTCTACCATTACAATATCAGCTCCTTGTGAGTAGGGATTGTATCCTCAAGGTCTAGCATAGTATCTGGTATAGAGAAAGTGCTTATAAATGCTTGGACTGATTGTCCATTTATCATTCCTCTCTCTCATCATGTGACCAGCCCTCCTCCTTTTCCCATGTTGATTCCTTGAAATTTATAATACTCCAAAACAGAAAAACATATTATAAATATGTGTTATTATTGTTGTTATTATTTTCCATTTGTCCCTTTTCCCAGGGAATAGCTTGGGTTTGTTCAAAGCACTGCAGAATTTTCCAGATATAACTAGGCCCTTCTCTTTCTCCTATTCAATTTTGGACCCAACTCTCTGTTTGTCTGCAATGCCCTCTCCCAGTTATAGACACTGATATGCCAAGTTAGAACATTGACCATCCAGGGCTTGCAATAATCTAAAATATGAAAGGCATTTTTCATGTACCACTAGTAGATAGAGAACTGTCTGTAAAGATAGAAAGACCTGAGTTCAACCTCTCCTCTGACATATATTGCCTATGGACCCTGAGTAAACTACCTTACCAACCTCTGGTGTACCAGGAATTTATATATGGCAATCAAATCTCAGATTCAATCCCTATCCTGTTTTTTCATAAATATGGACAATATCTTTCAAATGCCCAAAGATTTCATTGACAGGTTCTAAGGCTTGGTATAATCAGCACCCATTCATTAGCTCAGCATTTAAAATTCTTCACAATATGCATCCTGAGCCATTACCGGTAGTCTTGACTTTTGTCCTGCCACTGGACATCGATGATGCCACCAGAGGAGAAAGTAAGGCTGATGAACTCAAACAGCTCTGCCTCACCCCATGATGTCACTGGACCTCTTCAGGAATGAAGGACTAACAACAGGGGTGGGGAACCCGCAGCCTTGAGGCCCCATGTGGCCCTCTAGGTCCTCAAGTGAAACCCTGAATTTTCCTGTGCCACCCTTGAGGACCTAGAGGGCTACATGGAGTCTCAAGGCCACAGATTCCACACCCCTGACCAACAAGGACAACAACATAATTCTGAGCATAAAGGGAGAAAACATGTGAAACACATTAAAGGCACTTTGTTAAAAGCAATACACTTGCCCTACTCTGGAACACTCCAAAAACATAGCTGAAGTACCCTGTAGAGAACAGCTATGCAGATTAGACCTGCAAAGTCCATATTAAAATTTGAACAATATACAGCTCTTGTTCTAGAACCCCTAAGGGCAGAAGCTAAGTCTCCTCTTTAGAGCCTAGCACCATGCTTCACACAGTAATAATAAATGTTGGAGAACCGTAATGGCCAGAGAGCAGCCCAAGGCAACCCTCAGAATAGGGGGTTCTTGCCTGACCAATGCAAATTTGCTTAAATCAATCATTTAAAACATGAGGAGGCTTACCAACTTTCACATTTGCGTTTGAATTTCCAGCACCTACTACAGTACCTGGATTACATCACATGCTTAATAAATATCTGTTGATTGACTGATTACAGCTATGGTCTCAGAGACACTCTCTCTTTTTTTTTTTAAACCTATCCATCTCAATCAATAAAGAAATACACATTTTATCGGGCACTCACTATTCACGTTGCTGTTGTTTCAGTTGTGTCTGACTCTTCATGACCCCCTTTGGGGTTTCCTTGGCAAAGATGCTGGAGTGATTTGCCATTTCCTTGTCCAGCTCATTTTACAGATGGGGAAACCAAGGCAAACAGGGTGAAGTGGCTCTCCACAGGATCACAGAACTAATAAGTGTCTAAGGTCAGATTTGAACTCATGAAGATGAGTCTTCCTGATGATTGCCAGGTGCAATGCTCTGTGCACTATGCTGCCACCTAGCTGCCCTACCCACTATACACAGGAGGGTACAAATCTAAAAATAGGGCAAAGCCACAACAAACCATGCACCTAAAAAAAATGTCCCATTTTATTATGGCAGACCTCTTCCTACCACGAGCACAAAAAGCAGAAATATCAGGGACCACCACATAAGCTCACCTGGATGCAATGTACAATTCTAAAAGGGAGAGGGTCATCAAAATCTATACTAGGCAGCTGATCAAGCTAAGGAGAAAAGGATGCTGTTTGCCAGTCTACAGGATACTAGCAGGGCCCACCTGGACCGACAAAAGCTTGTAGAAGTAAGGCCATGTTGTCCAGCTCACCAGCTTCAAAGATAAAGTACATGTGAGTCCTAAAAAGATGTCTCCACATTCTGGATGCAGAATTCTCTTTCCCTGGTTGTGGTCAATAATGTGTTCTTTAAAATTGCTTTCAGAACATGTTATGCAGATGCCCCCTGAAGATGAATCCTGATACAGGGGTCCATTTTCATGGCTTGGATGGGCCTTTCACACAGTATAAAAGGGAGGTGGGGAGAGAAGAGGAAGAAAGCAGATGATTCAGAACATGCAAAGAACAACTGGAAAGTTTTGTTGTTGTTTTAACTGTGGCTGTTTACAACTGGGAAAGAATTTTCATTTTCCAAGCTCAGGATTTACATTTGATGGTACTGGCCACTAGGGGAATCTGACAGGCCTATACCAGATGGTAAGGAAGTTAGAAAAAAAGAAAATGTCTTTCTTTTTTCTCCTTTCTAAATGGCTGAAAGGGATTTTCCTCCCAGCTATATTTTCTCCCTGACCTCTAGGGCCCCTGTTCACATGCTTTTCACACCAATTCAGTATCTCCGCATGGACCTTTCCAGCTCGAGGATCCCTCCTTCATCACTGGCCACTGACCACCATCCTCCTAATATCACTGTGAATCCTACTCCCTTCAAAAGAAATTCACCTTGCAAAGAACTGCAAACAAAGTAGGGGTCAATCAATTGGGGAATGACTAACATGAATAAAATGAAATGTAACTGTGCTCTAAGGCACAATGAATATAAGAAACTCAGGATAACATAGGAAGAGTTTTTTAGACTGACTAAAGAATAAAGTATGCAGAACCAAGAAAACTACATATGAGAGAGAGAGAGAGAGAGAGAGAGAGAGAGAGAGAGAGAGAGAGAGACAGATACAGAGACAGAGAGACAAAGACAGAGACAGAGAGAGAGCGAGACAGAGAGGAGACAGAGCATGCACAACTCCAACAACATAACCAGAAAGGATAAAACAAAACTATCTGAAAAGAAATGGAAAAAATACAGCTTCCTCCCTTCACTGGAGGAATACTATGGGGGGTGGAATATTGTACACCCTATCATTCATGGTAGATATATTTGCTGACTTCACTGAAATGTATTTTTTCTCTTTTTAAAAAAATCTTTGTCATAAGGGAAGACTTACTGGATAGGGGAGAAAAGAATATTGGGAAATAAATGGCACATAAAAACAGAAGTCATCTATAATTATTTTTTAAACAAAAACCACTGGAAGCAGGCAACTTCCTTGTCAAAGTAATTCAGGCTCCCAAAGTCAAACCAAGGAAGTTTTGTACAAATCTGCCACTGAGGAGAAAACTATTTTCTGTCCTATTTATTGTCAAACTTTAGCTCAGAGCTAAAGACAAAGTAGGCAGGCCCAAATGGAAAAAAAAACCCAGGATGCATTATTTCCTATGAAGTTTGCCTCTTTCCCTATAAATTTTTGCAAAAGACACTCCTAAATGAACACAATTTTCCACCCACCTCTTGGTGGAATTATTATGTATCTTGGAAAAATTATGTATCATTTACACTTGATGAATGCAAATGATGATGATTCCACAGATGAATACACAAAGTTAAAAGTTTTTCTTCCCCATCTTTTCTGGCTTTTGAATCATTCTTTTCTTCTGATCTTTGCAGGAGTTAATCATTAGGGTTTCTTAGACCTGCCTTATCCTAGAACTGGCCCCCACCTCAAGAGACAATGAAAGAGCAAAGGATTTCTTCCCAATTTCTTCCAGCTTTTATCACCCCTGGCATGGACAGACTTTCATATCTGATCCAAAGGCCAGAGTGTCAGGTATAGATAGTTGATGCCAGGGTGAAGTTGGGGTGGTGCCAATTCCACCTGCTCCCCAAATCGGCCACCTTCATTAACCTGTGCCATGGGGCACCTTTTGATTTTTCTGAAGCCATACTATAGAGGTGGATTACTTAAGAAACAATTAGGTGCGTACACAAAGCAATTTGCAGGGAGCCACACTTCTTCAGCTTTCCAAGTGAAGTGCCTTTCAAGGCTGATTTATAACACTGTCGTCTTCAGAAGGCAAAATAATTAATAGGAGCATGGACTTCTAATTTCAGTGACTTCCAGAGAGAGTGGATTTCATTTGATTTATGATGGCCGGTGACTTTGCATTTTATCAGTTCATTCACTCATTATTTATGCTGATGACCAATTTCAATGGGTCGCTATCATCTAACTCGGTACTAATCAAAGAGAATTAGGGTTCACTGCATTATTTAGAAGTCACTAATTTATCTTCTGAACAAGTAGCTAAAAGAGTTTGGGGCCTTCCAGAGAGAAAGCTGAACAGCTGGCTGAAGCCAGAGAATTTGGTCAGTATTATAAATGACTGTTGGGGTGGGTAGCAGGATGATGGGAAGGGAGGAAGGAGAGGGAGAAAGGGAGGAAGAAGAAGGAAGAAAGGAATGAAGAGTACAGAAGCAAGGCAAGAAAAATCAAGAAGGGAAGAAGAGGACAAAAAAGAATAAGGGAGGGAAGAAGAAAGGGGAGTCCCAGCCAAATAGAGAAAGCATAGGAGGAAAAAAAATAGTGAGATCATCACTGCTAACTTATTGTGTACAAAGAATCAGAGAGACTTAGCATCTTCCCATCAGAGTTATTAAGAGAAGTCATTTTAATTTAATTTAGTTTAATGAATAATTATCAAATGCTTCTTTTGTACAAGGTTTCCTAGGGCTTGATGGGGAAAGGGGAAATAAATAAGGCTAGAGGCTGACCTCAGGGAGTTTACAATCTAGTAGGGTGAAAAAAAGGATCCAAATGGTTTTAATCTCCCAAATTCTGCCACCATTCAAGCAAACCAAAGTGATGCTCTGGCACCAAAACAACCAGAGCTGCTTCTGTCTCATTTTCAAGTCATTTCAATGTATTCAATATGAGAAAATGTCTCACGTTTAGACTAAAGAAAACAGCCCTCTCGGCAAGAAATAATACCCAATTATACTCAATCATGTTCAACAACCACCTCCACCAGAATTATCCCTTGCTAGGAAGGGTAAAAAAACAAACAATTGGTTCTGTTTTCATGGGAAAGAATTCAACTCGTGAGCACTTTACCCTCTGCTGGACCAACTCATGACATTTTCAATATCTTTACTCAGGGGGTTCTCTGAGCCCAGAATCTTTCACTAAGAAGGAACAAGTGTAAAATCAGTTGTTATTTAAGAGTAAAGAGAAAAATACTAAATTCTTTGTCACTTGTTGCAATTTTGTCTTTTTAAATTAGTGCAGACAAGGGGAAGAATGAAAAAGAAATTTAAAAACATCTCACATCAAACACTTTTTTATTTGGCCAAGGGAGCTGTCCCCTTGAGATCCCAATTCTTAAGGGTCAGAGCAGAAGAAGTCTTGGGTCTTTTCACTGTAGGGTGCCTTCGTCATTCTGTAACTCCAATAGGCCTATCAGGGCTCTGCTTCTTAGAGGTTTTTCTCAAGCATGCAAAAAAAAAACCTAGCAAATATTAAGGATTCTTAAAGTGAAAACATTGATAAAAATACTACTGGACATTTTTTTTAACTTTTCTGACACAAATATGGAACTATGAGTGACTGGAGGGGCATTAAAAGAAAACCAAACCTCTAATAAGTGGCTCCAGAAAACAGAAGTGGGGGACTGGAAGGGCAAGATGTTGTATACCTGATATGGTGGCTGGCATTTTGGTTTTTGTCTCTTCTCCTTTGTTACAAGGGATGGTTCAAGGGAGGAGAGGTATATCTAGAAAGGACTGATGTCAAAGTAAAAGCACCAATAAAACTTAATTTAAAAAAGAAATAGACTGACCTATATCGCAATCCAGATGGGACTGCTCGGGCCACTCTGGCTTTCCAAAGTATTTAACTCCAGACTTTTGCAATGCTCATATAATAATCATGGTTATACTAAACAGATTAAGCAGCCATGCTGATTTATTTTTACAGGCGTTTCCTACATATAAACGCACGGTATTTATCATATTAATGATCTGAAATAAAGTCTGAGACTTTAGTATTCAATTCTGCCCAGGATCACAATTTGTATTCCACTACTAGTAACACAAGTTTCAAAAAACACCACAAGCTCTCATCTTCAAATTATTGATTCCCCTGTAACTGTCTCAGGCCCTAACAGAAACACCTCATCTCCTAACTGAAACTGAGGTCTGTGGCCACACTGAAATGGGCACTGACTTTAGTTTCCAATATTTCCTACCCTAGCAAACAGATTTCTGTTCTTTTGTTTAAGAGAACACTTGGTACCTACTAACCATTAATGTATATACAATAATTCCTTTAACACAGACAGAGGGAGAGAGGGAGGGAAGGAGAGTGGGAGGGAAGGAGGGAGGGAGGGAAGGAGGGAGGAAGGAAGGAAGGAAGGAAGGAAGGAAGGAAGGAAGGAAGGAAGGAAGGAAGGAAGGAAGGAAGGGAGGAAGGAAGGGAGGAAGGAAGGGAGGAAGGAAGGGAGGAAGGGAGGGAGGAAGGAAGGAAGGAAGGAGGGGAGGAAGGAAGGAAAGAGGGGAGGAAGGAAGGAAGGAAGGAAGGAAGGAAGGAAGGAAGGAAGGAAAGAAAGAAAGAAAGAAGGAAGGAAGGAAGGAAGGAAGGAAGGAAGGAAGGAAGGAAAGAAGGAAGGAAGGAAGGGAGGGAGGAAGGAAGGGAGGAAGGGAGGAAGGAAGGAGGGGAGGAATGAAGGAAGGAAGGAAGGGAGGGAGGACTTAACGACTCTGGGATTTAAATGGGAGAGAATTTCAGGTAGAATCTGACTCTTCTCCTTTCACTTTTCCTCACCAATGAGCATTTAAAGTCTGAATACACAGGCTAATTAGAGAAGCATTAGGATAACAACTCTAATGGGCAAATTTTTAATTTGTTTGGGACTTCCTGAAGATGTATGACCCTAATTCTCTTTTTTGACTTTCTCAAGTAAATGGGCAGATGCACGTGAAGCAGAGGGAGGGGGAAAAAAGAGTAGCAGAATTTCTGGTGCATGATTGCCCATCATTGGGCTGAGCAAATGAGCCAGAGCAGGCATATTAATAGGTCTATTTAATAAATAGTGGCCTTGGAGAAGAAGTTTCTATGTGACAAAAGTGAGCTTTGGGGCTAAAATCTCCGCCTGTGAAGCAATGAGCAGCCACTCCAGACCCCAAAGGGAACACTCAAGCCTCCAATGATTCAAACATGCAACAATGTAGTCATCTAAGTCCTGGACAGTCTAAGGGCCACAAACTGCTGACCCTTAGGGGAAGAAAAGCCAGAAAAGCTGCCCCTTCTTCAAGACTGAAGGCCCACCCACCGATTCCTTCCCTATCTGCCCCAGTCTGCAGCAATCTCTCACTTCTTTGAAGGTCTATAACATTCTTAAGAATATTCTCATTTGAGTTATATTATATACTTTTCTTTAGGAGATCACTTAGATTTAGAACTAGGAAGGAGCTCAAATATGATCTACTCCAGCTTCTCTTTTTACAAATGAGGAAACTGAGGACAAAGAGGCATAGTGACTTGCCTAATACAGGAAGGGGGAAAAGGAAGCAGATCTGTGATTTCATCCATATAAGGAATTCTCTCTAAATTGCTGACATGCTGCCAATCTGTATCAATAGAGGGAGCTTCCACATTGGAAGATGAAATCATAGGTCTCTACCATCCTCCTTCCCACCCTTAATAGAAAGAAAACACACTGGGAATTAACTAGGAACCTGATCTGAAACTCAGAGTCTGAGAGTTTCCTAGGACCTAGAAAAGTTAAGTGACTTGCTCAAGGTGGCACAGACAATATTTATAAGAGGTGGAGACTTATCCCAGGACATCCTGACTTCAAGACCAGCTGTACATCCATGATGCCTCTCGGTGGGTGACTCTAGAGGTGTGCTACAGCCAGCTCAATTGGGCTAATTGTTACCATTCACACCTTGGAAATGAGCAAATGCTACAAATTAAAATTTGACTGATCGTTTTATTTATTGTCTTCATCACTTGAAAAAATGATGGAGCAAATGTTAATACCATTCCTAATCGCTAGCTTCTTCCCTTCCACCTCAACTCATGAGATATTTTGGAAACTATGCAGAGGCAGATGGCAAGAGTCCTTTGTATTCTGATATTTCTTTGTATTTTTATATTTCTTGTATTCTGATATTCACAGCTAAGATTTAAGAGATCTGAAAAAGTAAAAGGAATAAAATCTAAAGATTCCAAAAGACTCATCATCTAGAACTCTTGTCTAAAAAAAGAAAAGAAAAAGCTCTAGGCACCTTTTATTCAATGGCCTGACCCCTTGGTTGTTTCATGAGACCAATGCCCTGGGATGTTACCAGGCAACACAGTCCACAAAAAGGAAACTGTGCAGATGCTCTGTCTCCACCATTACTAACTGTCCAACTTAGACTTGGAAGTGGGCATGAGTTTGAATGTCAGGAAAGGAAGCAAGGCATGGAAGGGTGGGTGAAATGCTGGTCTCAGCTCTGGTGTGTCATGACAGCCACATAGAAGCTAAAGAGTGGGAGTTTTTGAAACGAGTGCCAGTTAAATGATCCATTCAGTTATACTTGATATGTCTGGTATAATATAGCTTGTTCCAGATGTCAAATAATATTGCCAAACCATGCTCACTAATGGGAAAACCATTGTTGCTGATAAGCTAAGTGTTGTTGAATTTGTGCAACAGTCACCCATCTGCAAACAAAATATTACATTAAAAAAAACCCTGCAGCTCATAATTTAAGCTGGCAAAGGGAATGCATTAAAAAAACCACAATTTATAAAAAAATTCCCAAAATAATATTTCACATTTATGCATTTAGGTTATATTCAATTTTATACAAAAATTATAGTAATTGTCCTTCACCTGATGTGAATGTTATAATTATACTTTCAGCGTTCCCATGCTTTCACACCCAGCCATAAAGAAAGCCCGGTGCATCTGGAACCAATCCAGGAAAGAGGCAAATAGATTTTCAAAATTTGACGTGACCCCTTTAAACATACAAGCCTCTAAAACTTCCATTGTTCATAAAATTCATAAAGGGCTGCATATGCGCATCCCAACTCCCCTCTTTTCCATTCCATATATATGAAAATGCAATTTACTAGATGTCAAATGAAAAATGCAGTTTTCAGATGCATGACAACAGGTGCTAGTTAACTGATCAGACGCCATTTGTTACCTAGTCTCTTACTCTCATTTGCAGCCATGATAAATTGCATTTTAGGAGAGTGGTGCGATCTAAGGGGTCTTGACATGTTTTTTATTGATTTGCATAGCCTATATGCATGTATTCCTGTTTGTAGGCAAATAGTGCCACAAGTAAATTCAAGTCGCCCAGGCCTGTGTTTCAAGAAAATTGCAGTCATCACGGGGGAGGCAAGATGGAGTGAGTCTGGGCAAGAGAGACACATCCACACCGCCGGAGTCTCAGAACCTCTATTAAGATTTATAGGCTGTAGGATTCTTTTGGGCTTCAACATTATTCTTAGTAAACCCTTTCTGTCTTCTGTTGTTTATAAAAACTGGCAGCTTTAGCAAAGACAGAAGCTTAAGTTGTAGGGAGCACAATTTAACATAATAGTTGCAGCCTGTCCTCCAAATAGCCTGATGCTGATTTTGCAAAAGGGAGAGAGAGGAAAAGGAGAGAGAAGCCACACAAAAACCACCAACCGTAGGCTGTTCCCTTGACATGGATGGATACGGCTGTCACTACAGAAAGCATTGGAGCAGTTTGATTACATTTCTAATGTCAAAATTTACTAACTTTTTAGACTCCTCGGTTCCATATCTCATCGGGTTTTTCATTTTGTTATCTCAGCACCATCAGGCCCATCACAGAGAGTAATGTACCAATTAGGCCAGGGGAGTCACTCACTCACAGGGGACTTTTTTTCCCCCTAACCCACAAGGGTTTCCTTGTCCCTCCCTCCTGCTGCCATGGCTATTGCCAGGCTCCAGCCCATGCCCACCTCTTCAAGCCTTCCTATCACCAGCTTTTTCACCTCCAGGATTAAAAACGTCTTCAATAACTTTCACCTAGACAATATTCCTTTTCCTATATGATCTTAATGATAATTATAGTCATAAGCTTAATCATAGTAATAGTTGTCTCTTATAGAGTACTTTAAGGTCTATAAAGCATGTCACATATATTATCATTATCTCTTTTGATTCTCAAAACTGCCATATAAGTGAGGCGGGTGCTATTTTTATCCCCATTTTCCAAATGAAGAAACAGGCTGACACAGGTTAAGTGACTTGATCAGGGTCATATAGATATGAAGTGTCTCAGGATTTGAACTCAGGTCTTCTGGACTCCAAACCTAGCTCTCTACTGTACCTACTATCGCCCAATATGTAGTTAAATTCCTCCGGACAGTGATATCATGGTGGTCATTCTTTTATCATTCTGAACTGTTTAATTTGTTGTAGTTTTTCTTTAATAACTACTGTGAGGTAGTTTGCTATAGTGGATAACAGACTGGCCCTGAAGTTGTTTAGCCTCTCATTATTCCAAGAAACGCCCTAAGGCTGTAAGTTACAGATGAATCACCCATCTGCACTAGTGAGAAGGAGTTTCCACCCTGGGAACCTACCATCTTAACCCATCAATCAGAATGTTAATCAACAAAAAATTATTAGGTACCTATATGAAGTCACAGGTCAATGCAAACAGTGCAATTACTCAACTTTCCATTTTTTATGGCTTATCTCCCCAGTTAATCAATAAACAAACATTTCTTAAACATTATGTTATTTGCTTCTGATAACAAAATTAAATGTTAAACAGTCCCTGCCCTCAAGCAGCTTATCTTCTATATAAGGAGCTCTTCAATTCAATTCAATAAACATTTACTAAGTGCTTTGTTGTTCAGTCATTATATTTCCATCATAGTCTGATTCTTTGTGACCCCATTTGGGATTTTCTTGGCAAAGATACTGCAGTGGTTTGCCATTTCCTTGTCCAACTCATTTTACATATGAGGAAACTGAGGCAAATAGTGGTTAAGGGAACTGCCCAGGGACACAGAACTAGTAAGTGTCTGAGGCTGGATTTGAATTCAATTCTTCTGGACTTTAGACCCAGCATTCTAGACAGTGCACCACCTATGTGCAAAGCACTGTGTCAGACACTGAAATGCAAAAGCAAAAACAAACAGGCCTTGCTCTCGTCTAAAGGGCCTTACCACTGCATTTGGCATCCCCTATAAAGACAACTTTTATAACATCAGAAGCCATTTTGGATTCTTTCCATTTGGGCCCATATCCCCACACATGGAACAAAAGTATCATTCTTTCTCTTTTCCACCTCCTGTATGTACACATTTCCTGACTTCAGAATCTATACACACTGAGATGCATTCAGGTGGATATGGCCAAACTAACAATGTAGTGGACACATAGCAGTTGATGTGCACCTATTAATCTTAGATCTTTCCTTTAATGCCAGATGACTTGGAAGCATGGATTGGTCTTCTACAAATACTCAAAGACCTAGTCCCCACTCTGGCTTTAAACCCTCTGCAATTGGAATGTTCTATTGCATCATTCAACCAAAGGTACCCTTTCCAGAATTACAAATAATCCCTCATTTGCCAAATCTAAAGGCCTTTTCTTAATCCTGAACCTTCTTGGCCTCTTTACAGGATGTGACCCTTCCCTTTCCTAGATCCTCTCTCCTCTCTAGGTTTTTGGTAACCTCAGTTCTTCTCCTACCTGTCTGAATATTCCTTCATATTCTCCTTTGAGGGACCTTCATCCCAAATCAATAACTCTTCTGAGCCCCTTTCTTTTTTCACTCTATACCATCTTATTTAGAGCACTCATCGGCTCTCATTGGATAATTCTATCCTCTCATAGATAATTATATCTATGCAGATGTCCCATAGACATCTCAATCTCAATAGTGATTGGAAAATAAACTCATTTTTTTCCTCAAAACTCTCCCTTCTCTTGAACATCCCTATTTATGTCAAGATTACAGTTCTCCTCCCCATCACTCAAACTTACAACCTCAGGGTCATCTTCAATTGCCTCCCTCCCCCTTAGACCACATTTCCAATCCACTGCCAAGACTTGTCATTTCTGCCTTCATATCATCATTTGTTTACATCCCCTTCTCAATCTCCCCACTCAAATGGCTACCACTCCAGCTCGAAGTCTCATCGTCTCTCACCTGGACAACTTCCACAGTCTTATGATTCATCTCCTTGTATCAAGTCTCTCCCCACTCCAAATCCATCTCCCATTGCCAAAGTAAAGTTCTTAAATTACAAGTCTGACCATGTCATCTCCCCCACATATATACACACTCACACTCAATAAATTTCAGTGGCTCCCTATTATTCCTGGGATGAAACCTAAAGTCCCCTGGTGTTTAAAGATGGTAACAACCTGCCTCCTTCCTGCCTTTCTAGTCTCCTTATACTTTATTCCTTTTCATGTACTCCATGATCCAGCTACTCTGGCCTCCTTACCCACACATGACTCTCCATCTCTCATCTCCAAGCACCTGCATTGGCTGTTCCCCATTCTGGAATACTCTACCTCTTAGTTTCCTGGCTTCCTTCAAGACTCAGCTTAATCCCACCTTTCATATTCCCCTCAATTGTCCCTGCCTTCCCGTCCAAGATAAGTCTTTCCTCCTGAATATATCTTTTATGTACTTAGTTTTTGATTGTTTATCTTAAGTGCTGACTCTCCAATTGAACTGTGAGCTCCTTGAAGGCAAGGACTGATTTTGGCTTTCTTTGTGTACCCAGCAATTAAGACAGTGCCTGGCATATAGTCTGTGCTTAATAGATGCCTGCTGACTGACTAATAATAGCTAATATTTATATAGTGCTTTAAGGCTTACAAAAGTGTTTTTACATACACACACACACATAGCTGAGAAGAGTACAATGAAATATGCTCATCTAAGTAATGGAGGGAAGGTCAAGAGTGATTCACATTGTAAAGCTATCTAGTGACCAAAATGTCATGGAGATCAGCAATGAAAGTTATACAACGAGGCTGGCTCTTGCATGATTCCATAAACTCACCTATACTAACTCTTTTGGAGGTTGTAGGAGGCTTACGAGTTACTGAGGCAGTTGTAAAATATTTCTCATTTCTAAGGATCATATGCCATAGGCTATCTTTCTCTCTATTCAAGACACGTCCTCTCCATCTGTCTTTCTTACCTTGTGTCCTTTTCTCAAATCCTCCAAATATGGAACCTACCATGCTAGAGATTTTTTTTGTCTAATGGTTGACATCACAGTCAAGGGGTGGTGGGTGGTTGGGTGGGGTCTAAGGGAGGGAATTTTCTGGCTACTCCCAGCCTGTGACACCGGAAGGAGTTAACCAATCAGAAATGACAATTAGAGGTTCCACTCACCTCTTTAAAGTTTCTAGGTTTCATCTAGATAGTTAAATATCTAGCCCTTTTCATAGGAGGGACAGAAGCAAGGCATTTCCACACTAACCCAGGAAAGGCCAGAAGAAATGAGCATAATCTACAGTTGTGGAGTCCAGGAGAGCAACCCCTCCTGGATGCACTGGCCTATTTGCTCCCCTCACCTGTAACCTGAAGAACTACCCAGGTATGCACAAGTGTCCTTTATTTATTTGCTGCCAACTTACTACATGGTGAAGAAAAGCTTTGCAATTAGCTCCTAAAGCTAGAATTGAGTATGCATACAAAGATTCCAATTGGTGAAACCTCTCTTTCTTCCCTGCTGGCTTCTCAGTTAGGAAAAAATAAAACATTCTGAGAGCCTCCAAGCAGGGGGAAGTAGAAATGTCAGCATCAGGTATAAGCACCTTCCTTATCTCTCTCTCTCTCAAGTGGCCATGTGGCCACAAACATAGTTTGTTGCTCTTTCTTTCAACTCTTGTGTTTTTTGTTCCTGATCATGAGTGAATACGTATTGAGGGTGAATCAGAACAGGTTAGGTGCTTCAAAAAGTCAGAAAGGCCACCAGAAGACAATCAACTAGAGTCCACAGCAGAGTCTACTTAAAGCCATAGAAGTTGGGTCCAGTGAAGAGCCAGCCCTGAGAAGTGAATGACCTGTTTGATGAAGTTCCATAGTGAACTGGCCCAGAAACCAGGACACAATGATCCGTAATCAAAGAAGTAACTTGTCTGTTGGCTGTTCCACAACCACATGTAAACTTAGTGGAAGGAATATTTTATAGCAACAACCACTTAAAGTCTGAGTCCATTCAACCCAAGGACTGAGGAGATAATGGAAAGTAAATAACCTTTTATAAAATCTAATTGATTTTAACTAATCACTTGATATCGGAAAGATGGCAACTAGTCAATTGATATTGGGGGAAACACAGTAGATGGGGGTTCATGAGTGGGAGCAATAGAAAGAAAAGTAGTAGCTTTACGCTGGTGATACAACCCTCAAGTGAGAACAGGGTTTGAGATAATGAACAAGTTGTGCTATACCTATTAAGTCATCTAATACTGAGAGGCAAACTAAGACAGCCATGGCAATCCCATTGTGGGAGGGCGTCTTTTAACTGTACCATACTTGGAAAAGAATGCTTCCTGTGTTTGGCTAAATGCATAAGCGATTAATGACCATGGCAGTATTAATTGAGGTTGAAAGACAAACATTTAGCAACCACAAACCAGAGGCCAGGCAACTAGGAACTGCCTGGGTCTTTTTCCTAAGGGTAATTTTGTTGGCACACACTCTTCTAGGGAGAACGCACCTGGGGCCGGGAGGGAAGATAAGGATGGCGAATGAGCAAAAAGGAAGGAAGAAGGGAACTTGTTAGAAATCTGGCCCCCATCCTGCATATGTGACATCCCCTGATGGCCATGGAGGAAAGCCGATTTGTCTACGTGCCCCGACATCCTCTTATGCCCTTACTTCCACAGAAAAAAAGGCTCGTGTTCAGCAGAATTACAGCACATCCACTTTGTTTGTGCTTATTAAATAAAAAGAAAGGATCACCTTCAACTATATTAATGATGGACTGGTGGATGAAGGATGCCCGCAAAAATTCCCAACATCTGTTTGCTCTACTCTCTTCTCAGCACGCCGCTCCTATTCTTCATGTTTAATGATGCTCAGCCACTCTGCAAGTTTTACGAACAAATGTGTGTTTAGCCACATTCATCATTCTGAATGAGCGTTCTTGATGAAACCTCCACTGGCCTGTTTCGCTCTTTCTGCTACACTTTAACAAATGACAACTGCTCCCTGTATTTTTCATTTGTTAAAAATAAAAAGCTAAGTGAAGGATAGATCTAGGAGGAATCACACACACACACACCCTCCCCCCCTCTGATTTCTCCAGAAACTTTTGGGGGAGAAACAGAACTATATGACTTCTCACTTACGCATATCCACTGGACACCATGTTGTTGAAGGGATACAGGGTGTTTCACTCATTTTCACTATATCACAGGTGCCTCAAAGAAGTGGTTTCACTCTCACTAACATTCTGTTTTGTACCAACAGAATTTGATAGGTCCTGAATATATAAGATTATATGGGTACCTTACTCATGAATATTTATGATTTTGTGATTTTACCAGAGTAGGGTGTATTCCCAATGTGGAAACTCCCTCCACTTGAGGCAAGATGCAAGCAGAGAGCTGGAGAAACATGACATTTCAGAATTGGAAGGGACTTCTTTGGTCATTTATACAACCCATACCCCCCTTCCCTACAAAAAAAATAATAATAATTCCTACAACACCAACAACATACCAAAAAAGGACATCATCCATTCTTTGCTTGAAGAACAGTAAGTGGAAACTCATCATCACCAGAGACAGCCTATTCCATTTTTGGATAGCTAGGTGGCCCAGTAGATATAGCAGTGTACATGTAGTCAGGAAGAACTGAGTTCAAACCCAGGCTCAGACACTTACTATGTGACCCTGGGCAAGTCAATTAATTCTGTTTGCCTTAATCCATGGGAGAAGAAAATGACAAAACACTCTAATATCTTTGCCAAAAAAAAAAAAAACCCACGGACAGTATTGGTCTGCCACGATCCATGGGGTCACAAAGAGAAACGACAATGACTGAAAAACAATTGTTGAAAAGTTTTTGCCTTATATCAAGTCCATTACTTTGTAGATAAGTTATAGGGAGCTAAGGTAGTGCTTCTTAAACTGTGGGTCAAGATTCCATGCGGAGTCAAGAAAAATTTGGCCACAGTAAAAGGTTTCTGAACACACAGTGACCAAAAATTAATTAAAAATCAAACGTAAAATGAATCTGAGGTGCTTCAGGCAGCTCTTGCACATGTTACATCAGGAACTTCACTGCAGCCTTGGGTGACTTTGGTACACTCTGCACTGTGCATGCCCTCAGGCATAAACATGAAAAGGAGCCTTGAGTGGAAAAAGTTTTAGAAGCCCTGGTCTAAGGCACAGAGATTTAAATAATGGGACTGACAGAGCGCTGGACTTGGAATCAGGAATTCAATTAAACAAGTATTTATTAGGCTCATGAAATGTGCCAGGTGTTGATTACAGGTGTCCTGTACTCAAGTCAATTAAAGTGACAGCTAGTTCTCATAAATCCCATGAAGTGACCCTATTATTTAAATTTGCACTATTTGAAGTTATAATTATAAGTAAAATATGGTCATTGATTTCAGCCCAATGGAAACATACACTGAAAATTCCAACTTGACCACTTTACAGGCCTCATTAATTGCACTAATCGGGGACTTCTTGTACTCCTAATGATTTGTCTAAAGGGGAAATGCATACACTAATGCAAATTTAGGAACCTTGTCTATAGCAAGAAACTTGATTTGTCTGCCCCAGAAAACCCCCAAAATGACACCTGAATGACCTGTATATATACCCTCTATGAGCACTGATGCCAGGGTAAGCAAATAGAAATAAGAGAGTTCAAAATGGCAAAAATATTATAATATTTTAAGAAATAATCTTTCTGAATTTATTTTCAAGTGATCGTTTGTTATGCTGCTCATTTAATTAGGGGCATGAAAAGCAAAAATAAATGATATTTTCTCTTTATTAAATATTCAGAGTCATTGGAAATCAGTTTAAATTATATTTCACAAGATAATACATTTTTCTCCGTATTTGCAAAGCTGAATATTGTATTAGTATTTGTATTGCATTTGACTCAGCATGCATTGCAAAGCACTTTACAAATGAAATAATCACATTACATATTCAAGAAAGCCATTTTACTGTATCGCCATTTTAGCCAGAATGGTATCTATTTCTCTGTCTGCTTCGAGGATCCCCCAAATTGCAGCTAACGGTATGAACATTTGAAAAGTCGGTGGTTTCCTTTATCAAATTAAGTTGCTTTTATTCTTCTTTGAAATACCCCTTCAGCCACTGTGTTCCCCTCCCCCAGCTTTATTTACTACAATTTAATATATTCCAGTTGACGTGAAAAATAATCTTCAACAGAAGTGAGAAGAGCAAAGAAAACTTTCTGGACATACCACTCTTCAGTGCAGTGTTAACATGGACCTAGCAGGCATTATTTGGGAATGATTAGATGAATCAGATTCAAATAATCTATACTAAAAAGTCACTATCATCACTAAAAGCATCCACAAAATCCCTTCCTATTTAAAGCACTGTGATAAATTATGTTAAATTCCAATCCTCCACACGAATCAAGTCCTAAGTCAAGTCTCACCTCCTGATCCTTCACTACCCTAACCTTTACATTCCTCTTTAAAATCCTAACTGCACATATGGTCTGTACTGCATGATTTATCATTTACACTAGTGGGCTTTTGCAAGGCCCCATGAAGTGGCAGCTAATGCACTAGAATGAAGACCTAACTTAACAGCAGTGGTCAAAGTAAGAAATTAACTAGGCCGAGCAGGAAAAGAGGGATAAACTGTGTAGGAGTTCAGGGAATTTGGGGAGAAAGCTGATCAAAATGGAGTTATAAAAGAAGTTAGGAAGGGAGTCTAGAGTCAACTACTTCTATGTCTTATTTTGACAGCTTCTCTAAAAACTCCCACACTCATTTGGCACAAGGGATAAGAGTAGTCTGAGTAAAGAAAGTATTTGCTATTCTGACCTCATAAGACATTCACCAATGGCTAGAGTTGCTACCAAGGCCTTGGATAAATCAACATGAGGAATCAAGAGAGGTACAGGGAGCTGTGTCCCATGGCAACCTTTCACTCCAATGGTTATCTGAGCTATAAATGAAGAATGAAAAAGCACTCATTAAGTGCTTCCTATATACTGAGGACTGGGGATACAAAACCACTCCCTTTTATGTCTTCAGAACTTCCAACAGGCCAAGAACTAAGCACTAGGGATACAAATATAAAGTCAAGAACAACTCCTGTCTTCAAGGAGTTTACATCCTATGGGAGAAACAACACATATAATGGAGAAATGACCAGAATGATACATCCTTTCCAGAAGCAATGTCATGGCTCCAGAATTATAAGGGGAGTACTGGGGGAGGGGCCAGGGGTAGATGTGGCAGCATGGGATCTGGTAAGTAAATGGATAAGGAAAAAGAAACAGCATGTCTGGAGCCTGAACGCAAATGTAGAGAACAACTGAGGTGCTGTCAGTTAGGACAGTCAGGTCCAAGGGAGGGATTTCCTGGCAAGAAAAGTTAAGTGGCCCAAATCCTTTTTAGGAAAGGATCATGGCAGCTGATGAGTAAATGGCTGGAGAGTCACAAGAACCTCATTCTTATATGATCTATAAAAAGAGGTCAAATACATATGTATAGGGACACAAGCACACTGAGGTACATATGTATACAAAAAAATATTTGGTTATACTCATACAGTAACAGAGAAACAGGTGGGGATAAAGGAGAGAGGAAGACTTGAGAAGGAAGGCAGAGTAAATGAATTGTTATAAGCAAAACAAAAATCAGCTTCCTAAAGTGTATCATAAAAGGAGAATTTAAAAGAATATGAGCCGCTGATCAGGGTCCTAGTGAAGGAAAGAGGATATGAGGAATGGAGTAGAAGGTGTAATTTAAAATAAATTAGAATTCACTAACACTGATTACATTCCTTCTTTTAAAAAATATTTTTCTTCGTAGAAAGAGGAAAAAATTATTAGAGGATATGATAGTGGAAAATACACAATGAATGATCATAACCATTAATGTAAATGTATGAATTCACCCATAAAACAGAAAAAGAAAGTAGAAAGCATTAGAAAACAGAACCCAACAATATTTTTATATTAAATACACTGAAAACAAAGACTCATACTGAGTTAAAATGTGGGATTAAAGCAGAATTTTATATTTGAGGTAACTTCAAAAAAGGAAGGGTAACAGTTATGATCTCAGACAAAAGAGTTAAAATGGACATGATTAAAAGAGATAGACAGGAAAACTATGTTAAGCTTAAAAGTACCATAGACAACAAAATATTAAAACAATATTTATGTACTACATATCATAACAGCTAAGTACTTAAAGGAAAAGTTAATTTAATTTGGAGGGGAAATAAACAAAAAAATTATAATAGAGATCTCAGTTCACTCCCTCTCAAAACTCAATGCACTCCTTCCCAAACCTAGACAAATACAAAGGAAATATGAAAATAAGAAAAGGACTAAAAAAGTAGTTATGATAAATAAGAAAATATGATGAATCAATAGAGAATAATGAATGGGAATACAAAGGACTATGTATATGTGTGTAGACATACACATATATATATATATACATACATCATATATAGTTTTTATGGCACATTTACAAAATTTGACCATGTGTTAGGACATGAAAATCTCATAAACAAGTGGAGGAAAGTAGAAATATTAAGCACATTCTTTATTTAGAGCAATGCTATACAAATTATAAGCAAATAACAGAACTTTAAAAGAACGATTCAAACATAAGTGGACTTAAATAATTTAAGGAAATTATTAATAACAAATCATCAAAATCCTAGATAAACTAATCCATAATGACATAGCAAACCAAAACTTTGAGGATGTATCCAAAGCAGTCTTTATGTGAATATTTATATCTTCAAATATTTCCATAAATAAAGAAAGGACAAATCCATGAACTGGACATGAAACCTTAAAAATTAGAAAAGCAAGAAATAAAAATAAACCTACAAAAACAAATTTGAAATGCAAAGACAAGCTTCCTTTTGGGAAAGAAGGGGAAATCATATGAAATGATAAATGAATAATTGACAAATAAATCTAGGAATTTAAAGGGAGGAGAGTTGGAGGGAAATTAATAAAATTGAAAAACCTAGCCTGATTTTTTTAAAGTAAAATGAGCAAAGAAAATTTAACAAAAATGATGAAAAAAGAAATTATTAGAAACTATTCGCCCAATTATGTACCATCAAAATTAAGAAATGAAATAGATGAATATCTACAAAAATTTTTAAATATTGCATCTCATGAAAAAAAACTGAGTAAGCAAAAAAAAAAAAAACCCAGGGTCTGATGGATTTACCAAAGAATTTCATCAAATATTAAAATAAAAAGTAATTCTAAGATGACAAAAAATGAAAAAGGAAGAATCTTACCAAATTCCTTCTATGAAACAAATGTAGTATTGATACCTAAACCAGGGGTAAAGACAAGCAAAAAAAAAGAAAACAATAGACCAATAACCCTAATGAATATTGAGGTGAAATGCTGACTAAAATATTAAAAAAAAAAGATACTACGGCAATATATTTAGAGGAATATACATTATAGCCAGGATTTTTACCAGGAATGAAGAGTTGATTCAATTTTTGGAAAACTATAAAGATAATAGACTATTCAACAACAACAAAAACTCATTGTAAAACTGGCAAGCAGTACAACAGAAATTATATTTAGACCAGCTTCTAACATTATATATTTTAACAAGTTCCAAATAGATATATGAATTAGATATAAAAGGCTTACATCAAAAATAAATTAGAGGAATAGGCAAAAGATGCCTTTTACAACAATCAATGGAGGAAGAGCTTTTGACTGCACAAAGGATAAAGAGGATTTCAGAAGATAAAAATGGACAATACAAAACTGAAACATTGTGTCACAAACAAAATCAATACAGTTCAAATTGGAAGGAAAATTATTGCCAGGGGAAAAAATCTCTGCAGAAAATTTTTCTGATATAGGTCTGATATCTTTAGTTATATAGGGAACTGATGCAAATATATAAGAACAAGAGTCATTCCTCTATATAGAATGTTCAAAAGATTTAATAGGCAGTTCTCAAAAGAAAAAAGTCAAGTTATCAACAACTACATAAAAATGTTCCCAATCATGAATAACATAAAAAGTACAAATTAAAAGAACTTTGAGGTTCTACTTCACAACTATCAGATTGTCAAAGATGATGTGAATTGATCCAACCCTACCCCCAAAGTTACTAAATAGTATATATTGCTTATCCAGCAGTATCACTGCTATATTACTAAAGATTAAAGAAATAAGGAAAAGGCCCAAATATACTCATTTTTTAACTGTATAAAAGAATTTTAAAAGTAAGGAAATATACATCTATTGGGAAATGACTGAACAAATTATGATATATAAATGTAATTACATAATATTACAATATAAGAAATGATCAAAGGAATCAATTCAGAGAAAGGGAAGACTTATATGAACTGATAAAGAGTGAAACTATTAAAACCCAGAAAACAATTTATGCAATCATTAAAACATTAAATTTAAAAAAAAAAAGCTTTAAAAGTCTTAAGAACTAAAGGACCAAAAACAAAGCATGCTTCCTACCTCTTTACAGAAAAGTGATAGAGGTACAGAATGAGATGCATTTTCATAAATGGCCAATGTGTGGATTTATCTTGATTACCTATATTAATTTTTCCCAAGGAGTAAAATATAAGATCATAGTTCTAGGGCTGGACAGGACCTCAGAGGATATCTAATCCAATTCCCCCTTTTTACAGATGAGGAAACTGAGGCCCAAGGACATTAAATGACCTGCTGACGATCTTAAAGATAATAAAGAGCAGAAGTAGGGTTCAAACCCAAATGATTACAGAATATAAATTTAGTATATACTTTTAAATTTAGCATATTTTTTAAAAGCTATATACATACATACATGTGTGTGCATGTGTATATGTGTGTGTTCATAAGTTCAAATCTGGCCTCTGACTCTTACTAGCTATGGGACCCTGGGCAAGTCACTTAACCCTGTTTGCCTCTGTTTCTTCATCTGTAAAATGAGCTAGAGAAGGAAATTTTTGCCACAGAAACACCAAATGGGGTCATGAAGAGTCAGAACTGAAATGAATCAGTAGCAGATTTTGTTTAGTCTTTAGACTCATACTAACCTTCAGAATTTCTTTTAGGAAGATTTTAGTATTAAGCTTCACGTCTCATTTATCTGCTTCAGTATATACAGCAGATTTTCCACAGCAACCCAGGAAAAGCTAATACAAGTCTATTCCCCTACTTCAATGACTGTTCTTTTTTCCTTTTCAAAGGAAAAGGTCTTGCAAAAAAAACACAAGAAAACTCTGAGGGTTCCAAATTATCAAAAACTTTTCCAGCTTTCTTTTAGCAATTACTTAAGATGAAGAAAGAAAGATGGACACGTACTTCAGCATGACATCAATCCTTACCTTTTAAGATTAAATGAGCCCTGATATCAGAAACTGATGACAGTTATTTTCTTATACAATCCATGTGTCTTCCCTAAGCAAGAATGTTAGATAATGACTTTAAGTCTGAGCTTTTGAATTCTAAATGGAAAAGTGCCAGAAGCATCTTTATTAAGAAGATTCTGGATTCACTGGAACGGTTGAGCCAACTTGCACAAGGCCTAAGACTCAATCATCACCAGATAGAGAAGAAGCATCCAACAGGATCAATTGGTCAGAATCATAGAATGCTAGAGCATGTAGACAACTTCAGGGCCATTTATTTTAACCACCATCCCATTGCCAAACCCAGACTACTTTGCATATAAAAGAACATATAAAATGACTCTCTGGATCATAAATTTAGAGCTCAAAGGAGGATAAAGGTCTTCTAATCCAACTCTCTTGTTTTATGGAAGAGGATACTGTGTCCAGAGAACTGAAGCAGATTGCCCAAGGTTATACATAGTTTTTTTAAAGGAAGAGCTGAGGTTTGAACTCAGGTCTACCAGTCATTTGCTGGTAATGACTAGAACTTGTGTCTCCAATCCAACACTTCTTTTTTTCCCCCACTACACCAACCAAGCTTATTTTGCTACTCAGAGATTTGGGGAAGTAGGAAAAGAAGGGAAATTATCATGATGCACTGGCTTGTGGAAGGCAGGCAAACTAGGAGGTTTTCATAAAAGCCCAGGTATAAGATGATGAAAGCCTACACAAGGGTAGTGACAATGACAGAGGAGAGAATGGGGCATATAAAGAGATATTACAAAGGTAGAATCAACAGGAATTGGTCACTGATTGAGCTAGAGGGACTGAAGAGATAGGGATAACACCTAAGTTGTGAAACTGGATGATTGCAATGATGATGGTGATCTCAACAATAAGAAAGTTAGAAATAAGGGAGGGCTTGACGAGAAACCCTCTGTCATGGCAGGAACATCAGAATGTGACCTGATCTCTTAGGATTAAAAAAAAAGACTGGATTGCTCTATGATTCTAATATCTGATCACACCTCATAGTCAGCAAAACAGGGAGAAAATGGTGAACGAAAGGGTTCTCAGCGGTATTGCTCATTAAGATGTGTTAACCCAGGGACAAGACCCAAGAAAACTGAAGATATAAGGTTCCCTCCAGTGGCTAGTTTGATCACCACCACTCCTTTGCTTAAGTAGATGACTAAAAAGTCTGATTCTAATAAAAGGGGACAATGACCTATTTGTACAAAAATATCTATAGCAGCTTTCTATAGTGGCAAAGAGTTGAAAATTGAGGAGATGTCCATCAACTGGGAAATGACTGGATAAGTTGTAGTTCTTGATTGCAATGGAATACTATTGTGCTATAAGAAATGATGAGCAGGTTGTTTTCAGAAAAACCTGGAAAGACTTACACAAACTGATGCAAAGCAAAGTGAACAGTACCAGTAGAACATTTTACACAGTAACAGCAATAATGAACAATGATTGACTACGAATTACTTGGCTATTCTCAGCAACATAATGATCCAAGACAATTCCAAAGGACTCATGATGAAAAATGCTATCCATCTCTAGAAAAAGAACTAATCAAGTCTGAATACAGATCGAAGCATATTATTTTTTATTTTATTTTTTCATGTTTTTTAGGAGGGGCAGTATGTATCTTCTTTCACAATATGACTAATATGTAAATGTATTTTGTATGATTGCAGAGATCTCACCCATATCAAATTGCTTACCATCTCAGAAAGGAGAAGGTAAAAAAGAAAGAGAGAAAATTTGGAACTCAAAATTTAAAAAGAGAATGTTTAAAATTGTCTTTATATGTAATTGGGGAAAAAATAAAATATTACTATACAAAAGAAGAAGCCTAACTCACCAAAACAACTGAACAGTTAAGGCATCTAGCCAGGGCAAAGGCTCTAACCAATAGCTTTTATTCAAGGAAAGGATCCCTTCTTCTAAGAGCTGAGAATAAACAAACACCATGGGAGTTAACCACAGCTGTCTAATCTTTTCATGACAAGGTCAAATAGTTCGAGAGAGAAGAACTAAAAAGCAAGATATCCTGACACCACTTAAATTATTACGACCATTTGCCTTTTCCAAGAGCAAACCTGGCTGTGTGGCAGAGGGTTCTGGACCTGTTGTATTGGCTCATACAATACAATGAATCCCAATTCAGACACTCACTTGCAAGTGTGACCTCAGCATCATTTAAACTCTTTATGCTTCAGCTTTCTGAGCCATAAAATGGGGTTAATAACAGCACCTACTATACCATGTTATTGTGCAAAACAGAAGATAACACATAGAAAACAAGTTGAAGATATCCTCAGTTATTGCTATTATCATTACTGTAGAAGGACTTTATTAGATTGTTATTAAAGTTATTAAAACTAAGACTGTCCAACAATCAAATGGGCTACCTTATGAAGAGTAATAAGATCATCATTACTCAAGGCATCCATGCAGAGACCACACAAAGGTCAGAGATATTATAAAGAAGCTTTCTGTGTTAGGAAAGGATTGGACTAAACATGTTTTAAAGTCATCCCCAATCCCAAGACTCTATGGCCCCCTCAAAGCAATGTAATGGAAGGAGACTCAGGAAATTCTGGAGAGATAGATTTGATGATGAATAAATGAAATAACATTGTTTTTTCTCCACATACAACCTTTGGCTATAGCACTGGAGGCCGCTAATTGTTTCTTCTTTTTAAAAAAAATTACCTCGATTTGAGAGAGGAAGGAGGGAGGGAGAGAATTTGAAAGTCAAATTTTTTTTAAATGCTTAAAAATTTTTGTTTACATGTAATTGAGAAAAATAAAATAAAAATTAAATTTAAAAGATGAACTCTATTTCTACCTTGGTTTGTTCCTACAGATGCACTGGGATAGATGAGATGATGACCTAAGGTTGTCTCTGGTTCTATGTTTCAATGGTTTCATATCTCATCTACCTGTCTGGCTGAGTCAGTTACTACAAGAAATACCTCCCTCAAAGACCTACAATTAAAAAATAGCGATTCAAGAGGACAATTCTCAAGTGGAGCAGCATTCATGAGAACTCAAAGATGAAAAATTCCCGTCAGCCTTAATGCAGGAGAATTTACTTTGGGATGTAAAAATAACATGTCTTGCAGTATTTCTTTACTTTATTTGCTCTCCTTTCTGGAGATTACTACTGTGGATGCAGTGCCAGAAGAGGAGAGAAGGTCAGATCTACAAAACTTGTATGTCCTCACAGAAACACAAAAAGAAATCATCTTTATTCCTCAGCCCACCCCCTCCCCCTCCACTACCACCACCACCAAATAGGCCTTACAACTTTGCAGCCCACAAAACCTAACTGGTTTAGAAATGACCAAGTTCCATCTCTAAGGAAACTCTCAATAACTTCCAAATGGCCCTAGTATCACATTTGTGTGGTTATAACAAAAGGTTTTTAAATGTCCTGAAATGAATTTAAAGGTGTCTCAAAGCTACTAATGTTTTATTTTTCCCTTTCCATTTTTGATGAAGACCATCCAATTTTAAACAAAGTAAAGCCTTCCTAAAGAAAGGAGGATTAGAGCTGGTGAAAATGTTGCTCTTCCATTTACCAAAGGTTACCCTTAGGAAACAACAATATGCATAGTTCTTAAACATTACTTCAGAAGTAGTTACTTATTGCACTCTCACACCTGAGGATTTCTTTGTCAGGAATGTTTGAGATAGTTTTAGCTCTTCCTAATGAGTGAAACATATTTGCATGGAGTGTGGCCTTCTCACAAAGCCAAGGCAGGAAATATGAATGATGTCTGAAAGGCTTGGCGGGAAGTTTCCAAAGAAAGAGGGCAGGTTGCTGATGAAGAGTAGTGTTTGACAAATCAATCCCAAACATGTGTTTGAAAAGCCATAATTGAAAACTGGTTTGAGGAAGATGCAGGCATAAATTCCCGTGTTCCACAAAGAGAACCCATCATAAGCAAGGCCAGCTAGATGACTGTAGTTCTAGGAAAGACCAAACCCTCCGAAGAATTACAGCCAATCCTGGAATCCTGGATGGCTCTGTTGCAGAATGTTACGACAGCTGGAATACCAAAGATCACCATCTTTCAGACCTCATCCTAAGCCACAGCATGATAAACAAACTCAATAAAATTACGAATTGGCAAACTGTTTGTAACAAATGTTATTTCCTGGATAACAAGATGGATAACTTACATTTTGCAACATATGCAAGGAATTATTGAAAACAGATGTAAATGTGCTCAAGTTCGAGTCTTTCTTTGGCAAAAATCTGCATGCATTGTTTCTACATTTAATGTCACAAGAGTGCCCCCAGGACACTGCAGACCCCAATACTGCACAATACCAAATACAGTGCTCTTATAGGAAGACATTTCCTCAAACTTCCTATGTTTCATAAGCCCTGATGTTGGCGAACTCTACAAGAAAACACCAAAAATACCTGAAACCTGGAAGAAAATGCTAAAGGCAAGATGGAGTGCAAAGAGAAATACAGAATTGGTCAAAGAGATCTAACTCACACTAAGGGCTCTCTGCTCACAATTCCACTCAGTGTTTTGTGTAAGAGATGCCTCACTCACTCTGACACACTGAAATTACCAGCAGACTTACTTGCCCACATGTGCCTTACTTTCTTCAGACACATTTCCATAGACTTGCTAGCTGGGCATGTGTGGCAACATCCTTGTTTTTTACCGACCTCATAACAAGGAATTTATAATTGTAATGAAAACAGCCTCACAAGCTTCCCACAGAAGCATCCAGTGTGCAATCATCCCATCTTGGAAATGGGGGCCAGGAGAGGTATTTTCCATTGAAAAGTAATTTACATTTTTCAGCTACAAATACATCTTTTCTTTGGAGGAGACTCATCTGTACAACAGATTTGTATCTGAAAATAGAAGGCAGGATTTATGCAGAAATGATCTCATGGGATCATCACAGAAACACAAAAAGTAATTTTCAGCCAAAATTATACTGTGCATTCACAAAGAGGTTTTAAATATATGACCACTAAACATATAAATTATACAAATGAAATACAATTAATGCAACCCCAAACATCCATGGTAATCTTCAACTGAAGGGGTTTTGGTCACGTAATCTAACATCAGAAGAAATACTCTGGCAATTTTTAAATTATGGTAATGTCAAAACCCATATATTTCGCACTATTAGGAATGTCTTTTGCTCAGTAGCCAAACCAAGTCTCAATGTCTCAAGTTTATTTATGTAAGGTCTTAATTCATTGGACAATAATGCTAATTCTTGAAAATCTCCAATACATTAATCCATCCAAAGTCTAACTTATTATTATTGCCTTTGTCAGGAAGGAGTAGAGCAGAGAGTTGTGTAAATAAGATGAATTACGTGTATTTTAAAGGAAGTATAATAGCTTAGATTTTAACAAAAATATGAAAAAGATCCAAAGTAATAACAGTCTCACAAGGTCAGTAAGGAGACTGAGAATTTCCTTTCCAGCATAGAATGTGTGTATTTCTAGTGTTCATTCAAATTCAACAAACATTTATTAGTACCTACTGTGTGCTAGGCACTCTGCTAGGTCCTGGGGAAACAAAGAGAGAAATTAAATAGTCCCTGCTCTCAAGGAGTTTACATTTTAATATACTGGTAACATCCAACCCAACATAATTTAATCCAACAAGTTTATACTAAAGACCTACTATGAGAAATGCTCTATACTAGACAATAGGAGCATGAAGAAAAATATTCTACATTTCAACATACAGAGCAAGGTCCCAAAGAGTGCAAATAATGAAACCTGTGAAGTGTTTATGTATTCCAAATCATATTATCTGAAGTTATACTTGTGTAAAATATGATAATTGGTTCCAGCTAATATGGAAATATGCAGGAAAATACAGTGTAAATTTGAATAGTTGTGATCACTTTACAGAAGTCTTCATTCCCAATAATGGGGACCTGGCTGGATATTAACTTCATGGGATACAGTCAACCCAATCTCACATGAACATATTAACTTCTTATTATGTCTAAGTCATTGCAATTTTTATTGTGTCTATGAAGATCACATATTTATTATAAATAAAAGGAGTAGAGATAACTTTCAATTGTCCCAGAAAAAAAATTTATTTTTTAAGTTCAAGTATATAGAAGACATGTAGAGACAATATGTGGTTGAGAAAAAGGACAATAAATAGAAATCCTGGCATTCTAGTTCCTAGTTCAACCTCTGTGATTTGGGGGTAAATCATGTGACTTTGTTGCATCTCACTTTCCTTTCCCCACACAATGAAGGTTATTAGATTATATAGATTCTATGTTCACTACAGCAACTTCTGATTCTAGAGTCACCATGATTCTACAATGTCCATACAAATGGAACCCAAGGGAATTATTAAAGGAGAAGTCAAGATCTACCTTTGTTTTTAAAACTAATTAAGAAGTCTAGGGTAGAAGGAGACATAAGGTGGAGCAGACCAGTATCATGTGGTCCTCTTTCTTCTACCCAAGAAAATAGCATACTTGGCATCTTTCCCAAAGACAAGAAAGAGAATACCAGAGAGGAAGAGACAGAGAAGTTCCCTCCTCCATTTGTCTCTACCTTGACATCCTACATGCTGTTCTGACTGTTTACATTTGCTGTCATTGTTTGGTTTTCATCATCATTTTCAGCCCTGGGGATCACTGGGTAACCTCTGCCTTCAGGATTCATCTGTGTTCCCAACCCCCAGGCCAAGAGTATGTATGTATCTGGCTGGGTTTCCCTGACAGTCTCCAGCACTTGGCAAGAGAAGATCGAAAAGATGCAGAATAATGTCAACTCGAATCGTAATCTGTTATGGGAATGGTTCCGTTGCTTACTACACTAGAGTAGGTTATGGTTTCATATATCATGTTCAATGTGCAATATAAATTTTTTTCAACCATTCATATTAAACTGGTGTAAATGTTTTTATTCCTTGCCACATTCTTGGGTGGTAAGCTCGGACTCTCCCAGGAATTTGTTTGCTTTAAAATGCCATGTATCTCCAGGCAGCCTTACCTCATAAAAAATGGGCACGTCTTGTAAATGAATTCCCCCTTTTTTGCAGTTAATAACTAACCCACACAGCAGAAATACACCATGTGTGAAGCTATATTTACAATAGGTGGTAAATCACGTATTGCCCATCCTGTAATTCATTCTGAATACTATGACTCCATTCTTTGCAAAAAATCATTCTTCCCAGGCCCAGACTAGTGTTAATTCCACTGGAATCCACCTAAAATTTTATTTCAAATTCACAGCTGCTTCCTAGGAAGTGCATCAGTCATCTCTATCTTTTCAGTAAAGGAGACTGAGAGGGGATCCCTGAGCAGCTTCACATTGAATGTATCCCATTTCCCACTTAGGACTATGGTGCTGTCCACTATGAAAATCCTTCATCATTCTAGCCAAGGCTGATCTGAGGCAAGATTGTGAAGATGGCCTGGTTGGGCACCCTTTTGTCATACCAGAACTCTCCTCCCAGACTCCTCAACCTCCACCATCAGGAGCCACCCAAAATGATTCAAGTCAGGGGGCAGCACTCAACCACCACCCTTCTAGGCACCCTCTCTAATACCACAGCTAGCTGCCCTCTCAAGAGTCCAACCCAGTCATTACTCTTCTGGGGACCCACAAGGTCCTTCTCAGGGGTCTTCCAGGAAGTAAAACAAATCCTAACTATTGAGGGGTGATGGGTTGTAGCTCTTCCCTTTCTTCATGGGTGACTTCTCAATGCTGACATTAGGAACCAAAGCTCCAGATGCCATAATGTAAAAGAGGAATAGTAGAGAGCCAGAGGCATTTGGGCTTAGAGGTTGAAGCAGGGTATTTGTGATCCCTGAAGCAACTTTGAGGTATAAGAGGAAATTGCTTTGTCTCCAGAAGGAACCAAATAGAGGATTATCTGGATAAATTTGAAATTACCCATACCCTCTTAGAGGAGATTCTGAAAACTGAGATCATAGGATCGTGGACTAAGAGCTAGAAGAAAGCTTCAATTCCATTTCATTCACACCTTCTTATCTATAGATGAAGAAATTGAGACCCAGAGAATTTCAAATGACTTGCCTTAGGTCACAAAAGCAGTAAGTTAGAGGGAAAGGATTTGAACCCAGACCTTCTGACTTATAATCAATGATCTTTCCAAGGCAATACACGTTTGATTTAAGATCCAGTGTCCAGATTTAAGAAGTCAAACAAAGTGTTAAGCTTTAAAAGAAGGAAAAAAGGGGGGAAAAAAACCAAACCTTGTAGGATGCCATGGAGTATTCATCCCCAGCCTCAGATTACATCCAAAATTACGTTCTACAGGAGGACTTTGGAAAGTCTAGAAAGGGGGAAGTGAGTTCATCTAGCCAGGGTATTTGATAACAACACATTTACATGGTGTTTTAAGGTTTGCAAAGTGCTTCACAAATACTATCTCATTTTTATCATTACAACAACCATGGACATTAGGTCAAATTATTGGTCCCTTTTCATAAATGAAAGTGAGGAAGAAGGTAGGTCTAACTTACTCTGGGTAAGATAGATAATAAGTATTTGAGGCTAGATTTGAACTCAGGCCTTCCAGGGGGTGGGCAGGGATGCCATCCCTCTACCCATCCCTTTTATTTCACCCAGTGGAATGTAAGCTTCTTGAGAGCAGAGATTGTTTTTCACTCCTTGTGTCCTGAAGCACACAGGTATTTGTTGAATTGAACTAACTCTTTCCCTCTCCCACTCCATCTACTTTAGGAGTGGTACTCACACCTCCACTACAGCTGTCAGGGTGGCCCCCATGCCTCAGGGGGTCCCAGGTGGATTCCCTACTGCTTCCTGCACTGGGTGGGGAGGAGAGAACAGCTGGGTACTACTCAGATCTTTTCAAGTGATCAAGAGAGTAAAATAGGAAAATATTTCAAGAGGAATAACAATGTCCATCTGTCTAGTTCAGGGCAAGATTGCATCCTGAAGACTAGGTAGAGTGGGGCAGATAGATAGCGTAATGCATAGAGCTCTGGACTAGGAATCAGGAAGACCTGAGTTCAGATCCTGCTTCAGACATTTACTAGGACCCTGGGCAAATCAGTGAACCTTATGATATAAGCAGGCAGATAGATAGATAGATAGATAGATAGATAGATAGATAGATAGATAGATAGACAGACAGACAGACAGACAGACAGACAGACAGACAGACAGACAGACAGACAGACAGATAGATAGATAGATAGATAGATAGATAGATAGACGGACGGATGGATGGATGGACAGACAGACAGATAGATAGATAGATATTCCAAACATAGTACCTCCCCCAGGATAAGCTCATCCCCTGAAATCTCATGATCCTAGAGACAGATTCAGCTTTGATGCTCAGCATCTTCTCAGATGCCTCTCCCATCTGACTGGAGACATGGAAGACACAGCAATAAACTCCTCCCAAAGCTTTCCTTGATTCAGGTCTCAGAGCTTTTGAGCTAAACTCTTCATTTTCTATCAGTCACTCTGCTTCTTTTTGGGTCTCAGTGAGCACTCGCTGGGGTTCCCCATCCCTTTGTGATTTCCTTTTGTGTACTGTCTTCCCCCCATTAGATCGTAAGTTCCCTGAGGACAAGGGCTGTCTTCCTTATTTGTATCCCAGCACTTATCACACTACTGAGCACATATGTTGTTTAGTCATTTTCAGTTGAATCCAACTCTTCTGTGACCTCACTTGCAGCTTTCTTGGCAAAGATACTGCAGTGTTTTGCCATTTCCTTCTCCGGTTCATTTTATAGATTAGAACACTGAGCAAACAGTATTAAGGGACTTTCCCAGGGTCACACAGCTAGTGAGTATCTGAGCCCAGCTTTGAACTCCTCTTGACTCCAGGCCTGGAACTCTATCTACTGTACCACCTGGCTGGGCACATAGCCACTTAAAAAAGGTTTAGTGACCATTTGTAAAGGGTTCTGCATCCTTAAAGTGCTATACAAATGTAAGCTGTGATTATTAATATTATTCATTTTAATACAATGACATTTTCCATTACCCTGTAAATGCCATGAACAGTCTTGGGACAGAAGGTCTCTAAGTCCTAGTGGCCAAGCCAGGAGAAGGCATTCAGTCACCTAGTCAAGGTCTGAAATTAGTAGAAACCCCACTACATACACCTTTGGGTTATTGTTCTCTGGAGGCTTTTAGGGTTTACTGGAACAGAGACAAGCTCACTGCCTATAAAACAAAATGCCTGTCTGTCTGACCCAAAGAGTAGGATTTGGGGGCACTGAGATATGTGCATCAGCTTTAAAAAATCAATTGTCTCTTGTTGTGCCCCTGGCATGTTGCACCCTATGTGACTGCCCTGTTTATCTGTCTTAATTCTGCTGCTACCTAGCAGGGCAGGGAACCTGGGGCCTCAAGGCTACATGTGGCTTTCTAGGTCTGCAGGTGCTGCCTTCTGACTGAGTCCAAATTTTACAGAACAAATCCTTTTATTAAGAGAATTTGTTCTGTGAAGTTGAATTCAGTCAAATGGCCTCGCTTGAGGACCCAGGCGGCCATGTGGGGCCTTCAGGTTGCATGTTGCCCATCCCTAGGAGCCTTCTAAGCCCTAGAAAACATAGCCATCATAGTGATTTCCTGTACCTAGCACAGTGCCTGGTACATACATACTTAATACATATTTGTTGACTCACTGATTTAACATACAATTCAGGATTCTCTTTTCAGAAGGGGTCCCTGAGACAAAATCTGCAGGCCACACATCTTTCCCTACTATATCCAGTACATCCATAGCTAACAAGACATTTACCTGATAGTCAAAAAGCTTCATTCTAAGGATAAAATTTGGAGGAAGTAATTGTTTCTGAATAATTGGCACATCCCTTATAAGAGCCCCTTTTCGTTAGTCAGAAAATCATCATGCAAATCTAACGATATTTGAGAAATGCACTAGAATGTTAAAAGCCATTTAAAAAAAAGAAAAGATTTTATCATTTGAATCTTTGCTTACTCCCCATAGCCCTCTCCCTCAATACACACATATTTTGGGGGATTGTTAATAATTTCCCTTGTATCTAAAGGCAAAGTCCTCCACTGGCAAACCTTCATTTCTATAACCACTGCTTATCTTTGGTAATGACCTCTGTGGTTCCTTGCTCCTTCCATCCCCTCTATTCCCCCATTAGACTCTAGGAAATATCAGTAACAGCTACTTTTCCAGGACCTCGGACCTAAAAAATATACCACTTCCCCCATCTCTCCTCCTGCTGTCCTCCCACAGACAGGTTTGTTTCAGCTGACTAGGGGGGATGGGAAGGGAAAAGAGAGCTTTTGCTACAGTTTTTATTGTAATAAAAAGCCATCAAGACATTTGCTTTCCTTCACTCTGTTTTCAACTCTCACAAAATTCTTTCTAAAAGCATTTTCGTTAAATGTGCCTAAAGTAATCTTTTCCACAGGGAAACACAATCCTAACAAAACAGTCCTTTGTTTCAACTAACATTTAGCAAATAGAAATAAGGAATACCTGCCATGAGGTTGGAGGCTGAGGGAAGCAAGGGAGGCCAAACTAACATTTTCATATGACCCATGCTTCACTCGTTTGAGAAGCCTGGTCATTAAGTAAGGGCTTTCAACGCGCCCTGCAGAAACAGCTGCATGAGCTCACTGGTTCCAATGGCAGGGCGCCATAACAGACTTCCTCATGGAGGAACTGTAGACAGAAACCAGGAGAGCTTACCTTTCTTCCAGTGAGGGACAATAGGGCCTCAGATCTGGCTACCATCTCGAGGCATAACTTTTGTCAAGTTACTCCCTCTCTCCCAGGCTCAGTTTACTCACCTGTAAAATGAGTGTGTTCCATTCAGTGAACTTCAGCTCTAAGATTCTATGATACTAAGTCTGAATTTCTTATCCTGCTATCCAAGGCCCACCACAATATGGCCCCAACTTTCTTGGTCAACTTTGGTTTTTACTGCAACCCAAGAAGAACCCACGACTCTAAGTACTGTACACCCACCACACGACGCTCATTTCTGTTCAGCATCCCTTTGCTTCTCCCACTACTCCAACCAAACCTCCCTCCCCCTCACTTCCTTGCTGTCATCTCAACTCAATTTACATTAAGTGTCTACTATTGTAGCGGCAAGCACCCCAGTGTCCCCAAGGTGCCTGCTCACACAGGTTCTTGGATCTGCTTTGTTAAAGGAAAGCAACTCAAAATGGGTTAACAAGCTTACTTTAATCAGTCAGACATATATCGTTTACCTTGTCCGGGAGAAAAGGTCAGCACCCTGAACCTCAAAGTATACAGGCATAATTATCAAGACAGAAACATCAAGTAGACAGATTTCCAAACTGTCCAACCATTACATCCATACCCAGTCAACATCTGGGTTTCCACATTCTGGGTTTTTCAAAGCCGGGGGACTCTCAACAACGGCTTCCCAGAATTCAGATCAAATCACAGAACACTTCTCAAAGTGAGTCCCAAAACAAAGCTACACATCAGGGCTTATATAGCCTCCTCCTGGCTCAGAGAATGTAACAGCCTTTCCGACCCACTGGCCAATCAAAAAGTATCTACTGAAAAACAAGCCTCCCTCCCCAGGCTTCTGGTGCACTTTAGCCTAGGGGCAGGGAAGATCTTCCAAATTTGCATTCCCATTACAACTATATGGAAAGCATGATGTAGAGGAGAGAAAAATGAGGTTGGGAACCAAGGAAACCTGGGTTGAACTCTGATATCCACTGACTGTGAACCTGGGCAAGTCACTTAACCTCAAAAAGCCCCAAGTAACTCTTAAGGACTATAATTTGCTGAGCAGAGGCTAATCTGCATTGGTGGGAGTTTATGTACAAGGAATTTCTTATACCAATGAAGTAACAAGTCTGATATGTAATAATAATAATAATAGCGTATTAGAGTTCCATCCACTGGACCAGTGTTCTCATACATTACTCTCTTCCATGTTCTTTACACTCAAATTATATAGTGTGCTTCCTCTTCCTTGCACATAGCACTCTATCTGCTGGTTGTTCCCTATGTCTGTAACTCTCTCCCTACTTATTTCTACCTTTCAGAATTTCTGACTTCTTTTAATACCCCACTCAGATACCACCTTCAGTAATAGGCCTTTTTTCCTGTGCCCCCAGCTGTTAGTGCCTTCCCCTTGTTACCTTTGGAAGATTCCCCAAAGTTACCTTGACTCTACTCTGTATACTTATTGTGTGTGTATTTGTTTCTATACATATGGTTTTCCCCATGAAACGTAAGCTCTTTGAAGGGAGGAAGGGTTTTCATTTTTTCTTTGTATGCCATGTGCTTAGTGCCATGACAGGCTCTTAGTAAATGTTGAATCTATTTTTGTTGATTAAGTCAAGGCCACAACTAATACCCACTAGGAATCTGTCTTTATTCCATTGTCAGCTCTCCTAAACAGAACTAAGAAAGCTTTCCAAATTAAAGGAATCAGCATAAAAATCTTATTAATTACTTGATGTATGTGAATGACAAAAAGCTGTATATGGTTCCACATACACACACTTTAAACAACTCCTTCATCTTGTAAAATCTTGCTCCAAGGATATCAAAATGTCATTTGGGCTTGCTGAGTATAAAATTCTTAATGCAAGCCAAAGAAAGATAGAAAAAGAAGGCCTCAAGCTTGAGCCCAGGGGTCAAATTGAGCCAATGGATGAAGGTGATACTTACAAAGACTTTAGCCTCCATCAAGCAAAACACATCAAGCGTATAACTCTTAAGAAGAAACTATGGTTAAATACGTTAAGAGGCTTGCTGGCATTCTGAAATCAAAACTTAATGGAAAGAACACATTTAAATCAATTAATACCTCCATAATACCAGTCCTAATGAACAATTTCAGAACTGTAAAATGGACCATTACTGATCTGGAAAGTATCCTAACAAAAGTCCATGCAATATTAATGAGACACAGGGCACATCACCCTCAGGCAGCTATAGAAAGATTAAGTTGTTTTTATGCCAAAAAGAAGTAAGAGGATTCATAGATATGCCAACAGCATGTGACAGATAGGTCAAAAATATATAGTAAGACTTTTGAAATAAGCAAACACTGATTTACTGAGCAATAATAAATTCTGACAACAGGTAGTTATATACACCTTTGGATCTGTCAAATGTAAACTGAAGTAAACCTCCAAATGGAGCCTATGAAATAGCTAAGATCAAATAATAGAATCAAAAGGCCCTCCATGGGCAATATCCCAATTTTTTTGCCACCAAAGAAACATTGATCAAATGGCACAATTACATATATATGTATGTGTTCATGTATATATATGTAATTAATGTATATACGTATACATATGTAACACATATAATGTGCATGTGTATAATATATATGTAATTAAGATGACAAAGAAATTTATGATGTCAATTCAGGACCATCAACCTCAGAAACAACAAAAGGGTTATTTTTAAGAAGTCCAAACATACTGATTATTGAAGACTACACAAGTTACTCATAGAAACTATGAAACACATTGCTGAAGCCCATCAAACTTAACACCTAAAAAATCCCTATCAAAACATAGCCTGATAGGTCACAATGATATGTCAGAAGCTCACCAACTTACACAGACTGAGAGCTAAGAAATCCCTATATTAATGATAGTTAAATATTAACAATACTTAAAATGGTCCTGAAAACTCAACCAGAAAATTGTACCAGACCTAGAGCATAATCACAGACCACACTATTGTCACAATTGTCCAGACCTAAGGTTGATCCATAAAAAGTTAAGAATGTTTTTAATTTGTTGCCATTCCAAATGCTAATAATCCCTAAGCTACATGGAACAAAAAACTTTCAAAACATAGAGAACAACAGAAGTAATCAAATTCATGTTGCAACAGGATGAAATCCATATTATTCCAATCATCCTGTCAGCTAATAGAATTGTTGTGAGGATGCTATTGGGAAGCCTATAGACGATTACCTTATATTATAATATTTTATTCAATTATAAAAAGCAATTATTTCATCTACCTATGCAAAAGTTCATAGAACATTAAATATAATGAATAATAACAGTATCCTATCTGAACTACATCCAAAATGAACAGAAAGAGTTGAGTAATAATAACTGGCTTTAAATAGGCTTTTAAAGTTTACAAACTTCTTTATATTTGATTCTTACAACAGTCCCAGTGAGTAGCAATTTGAGGTATTATTATTCCCATTTTACAGATGATAAAACTGCCATTCAAACTGTACAATCTGCCCACAGTCATTATTATTAATATGATGTTTAAGATCCAAAAGAATAAAGTCACAATAGTGTAGTGATCAATGATGAGTGATATTCTAGGATAGGCAATGCCTGCTTGGCAGCCCCAACTCAGACATATCATATGGGCAGCCATATATTCCTACTTTTCAGAAAATGTGCCATAGCCTTGTAATTATTCCCTTGGTAATTACTGGGCATTAGATTTCTCTCTGTCTCTGTCCCTCCCTGACTTCTGAAAGTAGGTTCTTGTTCCCTCAATATCTATCTTCCTGAATAAGTGAGGAGGTAAGCTTATAGTGTGTTCTGGGTTAACATCAAAAACCCAATTGAAAATGTGATTACTCAGGGTTTGGTCTTTAGGGGTAGAAGGAAGTGAGGATGGTGCTTGGAATTTTTATTCAACTGACCTCATGTTAGTCCTACCAGTATGACTAGTAGATCTAGCTTTCAAGAGGGAAGACTCAGAAAAGTAGATGAGTCCCTCTTTTTTATGGAAGTTTTGGAAAGTACAAGTTACCCTGAGGGCACCATGTAAACTTGGTGCTCACCATTTTCATAGCTTTGGGTGTTGCTATTTAAGTAGGGGAAAACTTGTTAAGATGAACTTATAAGCTCCAAAAATGTGCAACAATTTTCTTGTAACTGCAGGGGGGAAAAGATTCCAAACTTAAAAACAGAAATCCCCATTACCTGAGTGTCACTATGCAGCATCTCAGTGCTTCACATCATTTCTTACACAAATCTTAAGTTTTCTAATTGGAAAAGGTCTGCTGTGGATATGGTGCTGTTTTTAGGATGACAACAGCTTTGCTTTCATCACTGGGCATAGTAACCAAGATAGGAATCACTTTCAAAATTCAAAGCATTTTGATCTGGTTATGTCAAACTGCTGTCTGCACTCAGCTGGTAATCTGTCTTATAGAAAAAGCACAAGTCTCTCAGTTGATGGAGCATGGTTTGGAGAAAGGAAAACCCATCCCTGAATAGAAGGGTGAAAACTAGACAAAGAAAGAAAGGAAAGGAAAGGAAGGAAGGAAGGAAGGAAGGAAGGAAGGAAGGAAGGAAGGAAGGAAGGAAGGAAGGAAGGAAGGAAGGAAGGAAGGAAGGAAGGAAGGAAGGAAGAGAAGAGAGAGAAGGAAGGAGGGAAGGAGGAAAGAAGGAAGAAAGGAGGGAGAGAAAAAGGAAAAAAGAAAGAGAAGGAAGATCTGAGCATGTAATAATATGGCTGCCAATTCCTTTTGTGTATTTAACAAAATGCATTTAATATAAGCACATTAAACTTACGCTGTAAAATATTTAATGAAAAGGAAATTGCTAACCAGCATGTTCTAGGAAGTGCTAACTGTCTTGCTATAGATCTTCTTGGGCAATAAGAAGAAAAAGGAAGGAGCTGAACTGAATGTCTTCAAGATCAATGAACCCTGGTCCCCGGATGCTTCAGACTCAGGAAAGTCCATACCAAGTCAAAGTTGCTTTCAAACAATGCCCCTGGCTCCTTTCTGAGCCATCTCTGGCCTAGCCTCTTTGTCATTTAATACTTTATCTACACAACATGAAATCGCCAGATGAAAACTGGAACTGTTAGTCCAAAGTACTTCTGTTCACTGACACAAAGAATTTTGATATTATTCAGACAAAACAAATGGATTTGGGCTTGAATGCTGTAATTTTTACCTGGCTGGAGAGAATGATAGAGACCCAAGCTGCAGACCAATATAGCTGGCCCCAAGATGATGCAAGGAGATGAGCTGCTAGGATCACAGATCATGGTAACTAATGGGAACATGACTTTTAGCATCAAAGGACTGGTTTGGTTAAGCCTTTAAGCCTTTCAGTCAATGGATTCAGGTCTTTTCTAACCAAATCTTTTTTGCAAAAATTCTTTTTAAGTTTCTAATTTTATAGTGGCCCCTAATTTTGTTTCCCTGTCTCTCCAATGTAGGCAAAGGCAAATGATAATCAGATGACAGAAAGGGAGTAGAAGAAAGGTGGAAAGAGAAAAGGGAGACAGAACAAAAGACTAGAGGGTCAGATCGTGGGTAATTTGGAATTTTGAAGGTCAATAATTGGGTATCATTGTGCAATTATGGAGCATTGTCACATGTTAACCTGTTGAACTAATATCCAAGGACATGATAGATCAACTGAAAAGAGAAGAGTTGACCAGCTGGCGCTAGATGAAGACAAAGAGGAAAACTGATAAGTAGGATGTAAAATTCTCAAGAACAGAGTCTGATTTGTATTTATTTGTCTTTGCATTCCCAGCACCCAACACTGTGCCTGGCACAGAAATACTAGCAAACATTTAATAAATGTTTCTTGCATTTAATTGGAAAAGCCTCACCATAGAATCCTCCACATAATTGAGTAAAAATCCTTCATTTAAAATACTACCACCATCACCACCACCACCAACAAAAACTTCCTTGGGAATGGGAGGAAGGGGGCCAGCTGATTAGACAGGTTAAAAAAGATCCATGCTAAGGGATCTCCAAGTCAGGTGTAAAAGAGAGAAAAGACAGAAGATTCCAGGGAACATGATAGAAGCAATTATTCCAAGAAAGATCTCAGGATTCTCCAGAATCAGGACCCCTGTCCAAATGGATAACCATGTTACAGAGACTAGAAATGAAGATCCCAAAGGGACAGAGGTTGATTCTGACAAATTAGATGTATTCTCTTCAACCAATCAACAAGCATTTATTAAGTACTATTATCAGTTAAGCATCCCTCCCAGAGTCTACTCAATAGTCAGTGGAACACCCAAATCTATTCACTAAATATGGCTCTCTGTCTCTCTCTCTCTGTCTCTCTCTGTCTCTGTCTCTGTCTCTCTCTCTGTCTCTCTGTCTCTGTCTCTCTCTGTCTCTCTCTCTCTCTGTCTCTCTCTGTCTCTCTGTCTCTCTCTCTCTCTGTCTGTCTCTCTCTCTCTCTCTGTCTCTCTCTCTCTTCCTCTCTTTCTGTCTCTGTGCCTGTATTTCTCTCTGTGCCTGTATCTCTCTGTTCTCTCTTTCTCTTTGTCTCCATCTCTCTATGTCTCTGTCTGTCTGACTGACTCTATCCTCCCCCATATGCCAGAGGCTCTGAGATACATGCAGAGTGTCACTTAATCCTGGGAACTTCCAATTCAAATGAATCAGAGGAAGTATGTCTGATACTTCAGGATAAAGGGCCTTATCTAGCAAGGGATCCAAGTCAACTCAACAAGCTTGGAGTTTTTGATGTTATTACTAGCTCTACTGTAGCCCATCCTGTCTGAATAAAACTTGGTTGAACTTAGATCACCTAACCTTGAATCTTGACTAATTCTGTTTTGCCACTATGATTCTTATTGGCCTTATTATCAATTTAACCAGAGTTGCACCTAGAGCAGGACAACTAGAGCCTTGTCCAATGCACTAAAATGATGTGGAGGGGCATGCTTCCTTCCAGGGAGATGCTTCCTGCCCTCACTCCTATGGGACTGGGGAAAAAGGTGGACCTCAGGAAAGGTAGGAGGTTCATGGACCTATGAAGGATAAAGGAAGAGAGGAGGATGGGCTGCTCCCCTCCCATCCACTACTTTCCTACTGAGCTCAATTGTCAGGTTCACCCAACCAGACCGCCCTCTGCATTTTCTTTACAATATCCTCCCCCAATAATTTTTGCCTTAGGGAAAGTAATTTTTATTTAAGGTTCTAGCTACAATCATAATGACCCTTGCCTATTTAGCACTTACTCCAGCTCTTATAATGGGGCTGATGGTCACCTAGATGACTGTGGTGCATGCCTAATTCTCTACCTATGAGGATTCCTATGATCCCCTGAAGCACTTCATAAAATCTTACTTGCCCCCTCCAGGTTTCATTGCTTCCCTGAAACAAAACAAAAAGAGAAAGATCTTGCATACTCAACAATTGCCTTATAATAATACCAAACAAACAAACCACCAGACTTTGCAATATATTCCCCCTGAACCAAAGCAAATGTTTTAGCAATGGCCTCCATATTCTTGGGGAGAAGCCTTACCTCTGATTGGCTCTGCTGACTAAGAAAAGGCAAACTCCCCCCATGCAAAACAGAGGCCCCAGCCAACACTGATACTCCATCCCCAGAGAGAGAGTGAGAGAGTGAGTGAAAGAGAGAGAGAGAGAGAGAGAGAGAGAGAGAGAGAGAGAGAGAGAGAGTGAATGATGGAAACAAACAGGATATAGATTCCGGGGGCTTTGTCAATAACAGCCAGCCTCATTCCCACTTCACCATTTAACTATAAATCCATACTCCCTATAGATTCTACCACAGATCATAAATACCTGTTTATATCATGTCACCACATCCCAAATGGCTCTATGAAAATCATTAACGTCCGCAAAGAAAGTTTGCAGTTTGCAAGGCCACATTAATGAAAGCCACCTCCTTGCATTTCCTATGTGTGTTTTAAAGAGCAGAAACAAATCTCTAAACGTATCTATTTTAACACATGCCCATAAATATCTACCACCTTTCCCAAAGACATGCCACATGTGCTAATTTATCCTGAGCTGCTAACTTTTTGTTTCATACCATATTGATGGGCTTGGCAGTTTTTCGAAGATTTTACAACTGCAGCGGTGTTGATCTTATTTAAAGAGAATATTAAATCAAATCCCTTGTCATCGACATAAAACCTCCTATAGCATCAACAAAAGGCGGCAGTTTTTATTGATTCCCCGATACAAAAGACATATGAAAACTGACTGATGCTATTCTGCTCAACCCACTTCTCAAAAGAAAAAAATCACAATTAGAGCTTTGTAAAGACTATTAGTCATTGTAAAGGTCATTATTGACTTTGAATGGTGTCCTAAAGGAAAACAGTGTGCTTCATTTCAGCAGCCTGGGCCAGGAGAGTAAAATACTGAGTATGGTTTAAAAATAGAGGGGATAGGGTCAGGGAAGTACATTTGAAGAAACACTAACAGACAAGTAGAAATACAAATCATGTGAGCACAGGGCCAGCACCGGAATTGGGAAGACCAGGGTTCAAGTTCTTCCTCAGACCACATGGGATGCATGACCCATGGCAAGTCTCTCCAATTTCAGCTCCCACTTTGGTATTGTCTTCCTTCCCTCTTTAGAATGTAAGCTCCTTGAGGGCAGGAGCTGTCTTTCTGCTAGCCTTTGTATCCTAAGCACTCCACAAAGTCCTGTTTAATCTATGCTTGTTGAGTGGCTGGCTTCAATTCTCAGTGGCTTGATTACTTTCTAAGACTATATATTACAGAAAGACTGCTGATCTGCACTGAAAGGAATTTCCCCTATAGCAGTGAAATCATAGGTCTAGACAAAAACAAGCAAACAAAAAACATGAGTCATAATATATATATAAGGCTCCAGGATATTCCTGATAAAATAACTTTCTTGGGAAATGTAGGGTAGATAATGCATACACACAAGCATGTGCATTTCATTTCACACACACACACACACACACAATATCAACTATTGAATGCAGACCTCACCCATTCAGAGGAGTGTTTCTCCTTTTACACTTCATAGCCAAATTCACCAAGGGAAATGTCTGTGGCTTTCAAGGGATAGTCTTTATGGACAGGAGAGCTCAGCTTACAATCCAGGTGGGATCATTCTTGCCCACGTTCATTTCCTTAACTCCCACTTGGTTCAAGATGCTCTATATAAATCTTGAGTGGTCTTCTGGCAATAAAGGAGAGGTGTTGTTCTTCTGTGTTCAGTTGTACCAGACTCTTCCTGACCCTATTGGGGATTTTCTTGGTGGAGAAACTGGAGTGATTTGCCTTTTCTTTCTCCAACTCATTTCACAGATGAGGTAACTAAGAAACAGGGTTAAGTGATTTATCCTGGGTCACACAGCTAAGAAGTGAATCTGAGGTCTGATTTGTACTCAGGAAGATGAGTCTTTCTGACTCTAGGACTGGCACTCTATCCACTGTGCCCCCTAGCTGCCCTTAAAAATTGAATTGAGGGCATATTTCATGCTCCTGGACCTAGGTACCCAAATTGCTTTTGTTTGGTCATGTTAATCAAGTCTGATTCTTCATGATGCCATTTGGGGTTTTCTTGGCAAAGATACTAGAGTGGTTTGCCATTTCCTTCTCCTGTTCATTTTACAGATGAGGAAACTAAGGCAAACAGGGTATAGTGACTTGTCCAGAGTCACACTGCTAGTAAAGATCGGAGGTCAGATTTAAACTCAGGAAGATGAGTATTATTTCCTCCAAGTCTGGCACTGTGTCCACGGTGACACCTAGCTGCCCTAAAGAAGAGCTTTAAAGAAGTAGCCAAAGGAGTGGATACTTCTAGATATCTACTGGGGAACCGTGGTTCATTTTAATGGCACCTACATTTGAGCATACATCATGTATCTTAAATGCACTTTCAGAAGATTCTCCTTTACATAGAAACACAGAATAATGTCTCAGGAGAACGAGTTCTTAGATTGAGTGTTGGAAGGGACTTCTGAGGCCATCTAATTCAATACCCCCATTTTACAGATGAAGAAACTGAGGTCCAGGGTAGATAACTGATATGCCCAAAGTCATGTGGCAAATGGAAAGACTGGGATTTGAATTTAGATCGTCTAAGTTTGAATCCCTTGCCCTTTTCCACTAATGCAGAGTAAGCTCTATCTCCTCCTTTCTCTCTCATCAAATCCCTCACATTTATTAAGTCAGTAAGTTTTCATTGAATACCTGCTACAAACTATGTGACTGGAACTGTGTATAGTGCTCTTGAGGGAGATGAAGAAGCATAGTTCAATGGACAAACTTCTGGACCTAAGAATATGGAAGAACTGAGTTTTCATCCTGCTCTGCCATTTACCAGCCATGTGACTATAGATTACTTAATCATAGATCTAGAGTCACTTCCCAAAGCCATCGTGTCCAACCTCACCATTTACAGATGAGGAAAGTAAGATCCCAAGAGTAAAGCAACATCATTAATAGGCAAGAAAGCCAGAATTTGAACTCAGATCCCCAAACTCCAGAGTCAATGCTTTTTCTACCATACCATACTTTTCCTTAACCTTTCTGAGTTCCATTTTTATCAATAAAATGGGCACATTAATTCCTGTATTTCTATCTCCCAGGTTTCAAATAAGATAACATGCAAAAGATTTTGCAAACTTTAAAGTGCTAGATAAATGTCCATTATTATATTGTGACCATCATCTTAGTATCACAAAATTATAGACAGGGACCTTACAAAACACTTAGTCCAATCTTTCATTTTACAGATGAGGAAACTGAGGTTCAGAGACATGAAGTAATTTTCCTAATACTACCTGGGAAGGGAGGGTCAAAGTCAGAATTCAAACTCAGGTCCAGAGACTTCAAGTCCAGTATGGTTTCCACTGTACCATGCTGCCTCTTAATTTCACAGATGAGCAAACTGGGAATCAAAGAGGTTCTTTAGGTGGTTCGCTCAAGACCAGAAGGCAAATTAGTAGAGGACTCAGAATTAGAACTTTTTGATTCCTAAGTTCATAATTCTTTCCACTATCATATAAAACTTTTATTTTGGGTCCTATGTTAAGGAACTGGGTATCCTATTAAAATATACAAAAGCAACATGTAGTGCTTTGGAATGGCCAAAGTGCTTTGCTTCTCAATGGTTATTAATGGATCTCAGCAGTTGATGGATATCGAATGATTGGTGTCCAGTTGACACCAATAGATACTTGGGACCATCCAAGAAAGACAGTTCCCAGATGAAAGTGGCGATAGCTGTTCCAGACAGCAGGCAAATCTCATTTGTATATTCCTCATGTCAGGAGATGGATAGGAAAGGAGGAGGTATTTATTTTGCTTATTTTTTCTTGTTCTTGGTGATGCTACTTAAAGCAATAAACAAAACAAAAGCGATTTTTTTTTCCTCAGGCTAAAAATAAATGCCCTTCCCCAACAGAATAATCTGGAAAGCCCATGTCATGGTGTACTTTGGCAATCAGAATGCAAATTAATGACCAAAAAATACTCATATTACAAGGTACTAAAGGATGCATATGTTCAAAAGCTGTACTCAACTCATTACTTGGAAATCATTCCATTACTTAACGTAGATAGCTATTTAATTTCAACTGGTAGGCTGCAAAAAAAAATTACATTTTCTCTGTTTACACAATTCCTATTTAGAATCAACACAAATACAGGTATATTACAGTTCTCATCCAAGGCTGATCAAAGTACATACATTATGTTACTTCAAAAGTCTCCAGATGATTCTACCCCATTCCCACATTATATCAATTTAATCCCCTGCCATTTGTAAGGCTACTGTTCATCTAAATGAACAAAATGCACAAGAGAAGGCATTTAATGTGAGTACAAGCCTTTTTTTTCGGGGGGGGGGGGGACCTACCTCTTTTAAAAGAAGAGTCTGTGAGGATCACGCCTTTTGGCTCCCAGATCATTCAAAATTTGCAAAATTCCAAAGATAGAAATGACTCAAACAAGAATGTGCTATTTTGAGACACTAGGACACAGCCATAGAGATCTCCGAATCTGTCCTCTTGTTTCTTGGGGAGACTGGTGATGTGGCCCATTCATCCTGCATTCTAGTGTGTTAATCCTAGGGCTATCCAGTGGCAGAACTCACCCTGATCTGCTGTGCTCTGGGAATTTTTTCTCAAAGAGCCCTACCTTTCTTGGTAGTCCCAGAGAGGAAATACAACTTCCTATGTGTAACAGGGCTTACTATACTTCCCCATTCCAAAGGATTCATTATCAAAAATGCTATACACTTCCAGAGAGAGAACTGATGAACTCTGAGAGCAGACTGAAATATATTGTTTTTCATGTTCTTTATTTTTCATGTGTGTGTGTGTGT
>NW_027187339.1:2917331-2921749 GCF_028583685.1 Petaurus breviceps papuanus | reverse complement strand
GTTCCAAACCAAAGAGGCTATGGCCTCAGCTTTATCTTAGTGGCCAAATGAGTGACAGATGACATACAAATCCAGAAACAGACTTTTTCTCAACTATCTTCCCAAATGAGAATATCAGCCCTAGGTGAGCCCTGAGGAACAGGCCACATAGCTGATAGGCCAGTCCTCACTCTGTGCCTGCTGGGCAAAGATTTATAAAGTTATAAAGTGTACTCATGCATAAAATGACTTATAAACATTTAAATTGTTTTTTTAAACAATTTCAAAAGATAAAACACAATAAAATGTATCTTGATAACATAGTCTTACTACTACTACTTTTACTGTTACTACAAATGGCTAATAAAGCATTTTAAATATATATTACATAAATGATATATTGTAATATCTATAATATACATAAAATATGTAGCATGCTAAATATAGCATCTTAAGGTTTGCAAAGTGTTTAACAGACAGCACTGAAACAGACAGCACCTGCCTCTGTCTTTGTTCTCTGTCTTTGTTCCAGTGTCAGAGGACAAGATGGGTTTTAATCATTGCCTGGTCTAAACCCTTCCTTCTTATGCCCATGATTCTGTTCTTTCTGTTCTTCCTCAGGACATCATTCTCTTATCTCAGTTTCTTCATCTGTAAAATGAGGAGATACAGATAGCCTCTCCAGTCCCTTTCAGATCTAAATCTGTGATTCCTTGTTCTTCAATTTCTACTTCTCTAATGTCTAGAAACATAGGATGACATGTTCCTATATCTAGAGCTTTGACTTATCTTGTCCAGACTCCTCATTTTTACAAATGTGTAGGATTTGACCAAGGTGAGATAGATAGTAAGCATCAGAGGTCCTAATGATAGTAACCCAGGTCCTCTGACTCCAGAGCTCTTTCTATAACCCGACTGACTCATCTCTGCTGCCCACAAATACACTCCTTCTAAACAACCACCTTTAAAAATATTCCCATGGGCGGCCAGGTGTTTCAGCGAGTAAGAGCACCAGCTCCAGTGTCGGGATGACCTGGGTTCAAATCTGGGCTCAGATACTCAGTACCACACCCAGAAATAACTGGCCATGTAACTTTGAGCAAGTTGCTTAACCCCGATTGCTTTAAAAAAAAATAAAAATATTCCCATGGAAAGTCTTAAATGAACTGATACAAAGTGAAGTGAGCAGAACCAAGAGAACATTGTACACAATACTAGCAATACTGTATGATGATCTGCTGTGAAAGACTTAGCTGTTTTCAGCAATACAATGATCCAAGACAATTCCAAAAGAATCATGATGAAAAATGCTGTCCATCTCCAGAGAAAGGACTAATGTTATAGAATGCAGATTAAACTTTCTTTTTCATGGTTTTTTTCCCCTTGTTCTGTGTTTTCTTCCACAACATGACTAATATGGAAATATGTTTTGCATGATTGAGCATGTATAATCTATATAAAATTGCTTACTATCTCAGGTGGAGGGGAAGAGAGAATTTAGAACTCACAATTTTTAAAAAATGAATCTTAAGTTTTTTTTATGTGTAATTAGGAAAAAAACATTATTTGTAATTTAAGAAAAATCTTTCCATGGAATCAATGAAAAAAATGTGAAAGAAGGTGGCTTAGTAGCACCAGATTTCAAATTATATTATATAAAGTGGTGATCATGAAAATAATCTGGTACTAGCTAAGAAATAGAGTGGTGGATCAATGGAATGAATTAAGCATAAAATAAATGTAGTAAATGACTATAGTAATCTAGTGTTTGATAAACCCAAAGATCCAAACTTTTGGGATAAGAACTCAACTTTTGACAAAAATTGCTGGGAAAGCTAGAAAGCAGTTTGGTAGAAACTAGACACAGATGAACATCTCACACTATATATCAAGATAAGATCAAAATGGATAAAGGATTTAGACATAAAGGGTGATGTCATAAGTAAATTAGGAAAGAAAATTTTACCTGTCGGATCTATGGATAAGGGAAGAATTTATGAGCAAACAAGAGATAGAGAGGATCACAGGAAGTAAAATAGATAATTTTGATTATATGAAATTAAAAAGTTTTTGAACAAACAATATCAAAGCAATCAAAATTAGAAGGAAAGCAGGAAGTTGGGGAAAAAACCTTCAGGAAGTTTCTCTGATAAAGGCTTTATTTTGCAAATAGAGAGGGAAATGAGCCAAAGTTATAAAAATAAGAGTCATTCCCCAACTGATCCAAGGATATGAATAGGTAGTTTTCAGAAGAAGAAATCAAAACTATCAATAGTCACATGAAAATATGCTTTAAATAACTATTAAAACAACAAATCAAAACAAAATCAAAACAACTCTGAGGTACCACCCATACCTATCAAATTAAAATGATAGAAAAGGAAAATGACAAATGCTGGAGGGGGGGACAGAAAAATTGGGACACTAACGCACTGTTGATGGAGTTATGAACTAATGCAACCATTCTGGAGAACAATTTGGAACTATGACCAAATGGCTATAAAGCTGTGCATACCCTTTGACCCATCAATATCACTACTAGGTCTGCAACCCAGAGAGATCAAAGGAAAAGGACCTATATGTACCAAAATATTTGTAGCAGCTTTTTAGAGGTGACAAAGAATGGGAAATTGAGGGGATGCCCATTAATTAAGGAATGGCTAAACAAGTTGTATTATATGATTATAATGGGATATTATTGTGTTATAAAAATTTATGAGGGAGGTGATTTCAGAGAAACGTAGAAATATTCATATGAAGTGATTCAGAATGAAGTGAGCAAAACCTGGAGATTGTTGTATATGATAACACTATTATAATGATGTTCAACTGTAAAAAACTTAGCTACTCTGTTCAATGTAAATAACCCAAGACAGTTCCAAAGAAACCATAATGAAGAATGCTATCCATCTCCAGAGATAACTGATGAACTCTGAGTATAGATGGAAGTAAATTTTTTTCACTTTCTTTACTTTTTTTTTGGGGGGGGGGTTCTGCACATGTTTTCTTTTGCAACATGGCTTATATTTACTGCATGACTTCACATGTGAAATTATCATCTTGCTTGCCTTCTCAAGGGGTGGGAAAGGGCTCAGAGGAAAGGAAGAATTTGTAACTCAAATTTTTTAAAAAATGAATGTTAATGCTTAAAGTAATTAAGAAATATTAAATGAAATAAACAAAAGTACATTTTTATAAAAACCTTTCCATGACTTGACATTATTCCCTATAATCCTTTATCTCTCCTTCCCTCTCACTGTTAAAAGTCATACAAAGAGTAGGCTACATTTATTGCTGACACCACTTCTCCACCCACTCTCCAATTCCTTAGAATCTGCTGTCTGACTCCACCACTCTTTTGGAACCATTCTTTCAAAGGACACAAGTGACCTCCTATTAACTCAGTCTCACAGCTTTTCCCACAATCCTCCTCCTCCTCCTCTTTGAGTTTTCTGCAGTGTTCCACACAATTACCAACCACCTTCACCCGTGTAGTCTCTCCTTCCTTGGGTTGTATGACACTGCTCTTTCCTGTTTGACTCTTCCTCCAACTACATACATCTCTCCTAGACTCTTACAGTAGTCTCCTCACAGGTTTCCTTGTCTCCCGGAACCTCTTCCTCAACATCCTTCATGTGACTTCCCAAATACTCTTCTTAATTCATAGGTCTATTACTCCTTTGCTCAAAAAACCTCCAGTGACTTCATAATTTATACAAGATACAATCCAAAGTCCTCTCTTAATCTGACATTTGAAGTCCTTCATATTCTAGCTCTAATCTTCCTTTTGTACCTGATTTCACACTAGCTCCCTTCACGTCCTCTACATTCTGGCCAAACTGAATTATTAGTTATTCCCCTAATATGACTTGACTTTACTGTTTCCATACATTTGAGGAGACCATACCCACTCTTGGAATATATTCCTTTTCCCTCTCTACCTTTGAGAATCTATTTCTTTTTTTTTTAAGACCTAGTTGAGACCTATCTCCCCCCTATTCCCTCCAGTCAGTGTTATTTCTATCCTCAATTATTCTTGGTCACTTTTGTTTAATCCTCACATTCACCACTCTTCTCCCCCATTGCTCTCTATCTTACTCTATTCTTATCTGTAAATAGGACAGATCTCCTCCAATAGACTCTAAGCTCCCTGAGGGCAGGTATTCTAGTTTTTTGACTTTGTTTTTTTTTTTATCTTTGTGTCTCTAGGACCTAACACAATAGCTTCTGGGGAATAAGCTGGATACAGTTCTAGACTTTTCCTTCATCTTCCTGGCCAGCACTATATTAACCACCTAGCAACTGCTGCCCTCAGGCAGGTAAAACCAAGAACCTTAAAAATTGCAACACCCCTCAGAAAATCAATCCAGTATCCTACCCAGTCCCATAGCAATAGATAGATAGATAGATAGATAGATAGATAGATAGATAGATAGATA
>NW_027187339.1:2899262-2912331 GCF_028583685.1 Petaurus breviceps papuanus | reverse complement strand
GATAGATAGATAGATAGATAGATAGATAGATAGATAGATAGATAGATGCTTCCCTATAACCAGGGAAGCCCCAACAACCCTTCTTCTGGTGCTGAAAGGCTCATCCCCCTCCTCAGCATCCAAAGCTACCTAAGAAAAGAAAGTTCTCAACACCAAAGTCCTGGGTATTGTCAAATTGTTCAACATCAGAAACAGATAAAATTTTATCAGTGGAAATGACATTAAAGAAGATGCATTATCAGCTGTTTAGCTGCTGCATCCTAAGGCACCTAGGACCTTCCCATTAAAACTCTTATGGATCCTTTGCTCCCTTTCCTTTCTATGCCTAGAATGCCACCCCCTTTTTTTTTATTCGCCTATTGATTTCCTACTTAGTTAATAAATCTTTATTCAGTGTTTCCTATATGCCAGACACTGTGCTAAGCCCAGGAGGCAAAAGATAGTCCCTGCCCTCAAAGAGTTTACAATCAAATGAGGGAGACAACAAACAAGTTATAGACAGGATAAGTAGGGAATAATTCATAGAGGGGAGGCACTGGCATTAAGAATGGTTTGGGAAAGATGTCTCATCATTTAGAAGTCAACTCAAACGCTACATCTTCCATGAAGTTTCCCATATTCCTTCAATCAATTACTACCTTTCCCCTCATACTTCACTTTGTTTTCCAACTCTCTGAGAGTTGATGAAATATGTCTATTCTCCTACATATACATATACACTTACATACACATGTAGACATACATACATATAGATACACAGCTGAAGGCCTTATTTCCCAGTAAGTTCAGAGATCTATAATGCAAGCATCTAACACAGGGACAATAGAGTTGATGGCTAAATGCCATGAGCTCTAGAATACTTAAAAATCTGAGTTTAAATCCTACCTTGGATATTTGCTAGATGTTTGACCCTGGGGAAGTTACTTAACTTTTTCAACCTCAGTTTCCCTTATCTGCAAAGTGAAGAGAATAGTAGCATTTACCCATATGTTTTTGTGGGGTTCAAATGAGATAACATATGCAAATCTTAAACTTTGCAAATCTTAAACTATCAGCTGTTATCATCATCATTATTATAACTTCTAGAAGTCAGAGTAATTTTAGTGGTTGAATTAATAATGCTTAATTTTCCTGTTATTTCAAAGGTACAAGAACATCTGAGGCAGAAACTGTCATCAGTGAAGACCAACAACTTTTTCTAACCTGAGATCTTGGATTCACTTAAACTCTCTTTACCTCAGTTTCTTCATTTATCAAAAATGAAAAGGAAGGAAGGAAGAAACCAAGAATTTTTAAGTGCCTACTGTAAGCCAGGCACTCCAGTAAGCACTTTACAAATATTTCATTTGATCCTCAGAGCAACCCTGGGAAGTAGGTGCTGTTATTGTCTCCATTTTACAGCTGAGGAAACTGAGGCAAACACAGGTTAAATGACTTGCCCAGAGTCACACAGCTAGTGCCTGAGACTGGTCTTCTTGACCCCAAGTTCAGCCTAAGAACAGAGAGAGGTTATGTGACTTGCCAAAAGTCAAACAACATGTATCAGATAGGTCTTAATCTCTAAGCTTCCTGACTCCAGGGCTATTCACCATCTCTACCCAAATCATAATCCATGTTTATGTCTTTAAAGGATCATCAGTCTTACTGAGACCACTATTATACATATATTTTTCCATAAAAATCTGCTCCATGACCATTGTTCCATAAGCCATCATTAAAAGGGGGTAGCAGGGAGGTTTGTTCCGAGTCATACTTCTGACACCGCCTTTTCACCACCTTCTTTCCCCTCCCCTGTATCCTTCCCCCCATACCTCGCTGTAGCATTTTCATCTCCTAGAACAATCAAAGCCTAGAATATTGAAGGGTATTTACTGCCATGCTAGTTTGAAATGCTCATGAAGTATTGATTGACGGTAATGGAAACAGCAGGAAACTCCTGCCTTCCGGGAAATCCTGTATGGAATAGACAACATGTGGACTAACTTCCTTGAGTCCTTTGAGTTACTAAAATACAGGAAGCTACTTATGCCACAAGTTTAGTCCCTAAGAGCCTACAACAGATGTGTCCCAACCTAGCACTGAACAAAGCTGCCATTCCCAGTTGTGGGAGGGTAAATGTTTAACAACTGACTCTCCTCCCTCCCCCCAAAAAAAGAACAATGCCCATGATATGCTTTTAAGTTTAATCTGCATTGTTATCCTTTTTTCAAGTACTTTAAAAGTACAGACAATCAAGAAAACAATAAAACAAACTCTTTGCCAATTTCTGAAGTATCAGTGCTCATACCGAAAATTTAACAATCAACTCATAAACCAGTTAAAGATGACCTCAACACACCCCTACCTTCTGTACCTTGAAAATTTCCATGCACCAAAACTCAACTTCTTCAAAAATGATTTTGTATACATTATACCAGACCAAAGAGTCAAATTCACTGTCCACTGGCTGGGATTTGTTTAGGACAGCTGAAAACATCTTTACCTTCTGCTTCCTTTACGTGGTTCCTGTTCTTGTTTTACTGTTTAGTATCACAAGATCTTTAGTGTTTTAATCTCAAAGAATTCTCACTTACTAGTCACTGAAATGAAAAGAGCAAGAATACCTTCTGTTCCAATGATTAAGATGGTTCCCGGCACATAGTAGGTGCTTAATAAACATTTTTTTATTGATTGTTTCTCTGATGATGACTAAGGATACTTCCCTCCAAAAAAGAGAGAAACAGGGTTGCATTCCCAAAAGCCACTTATGAAGCCCCTGAGTTTCTCTGCTTCATAAAATTATGGTCATAATTTTATACCTAAGAGCCATTCTTCCTCTATTTTTTCAAAAGAAGAAACTAAGGCCCAGAAAGATTAAGTGATCTTCCTAAGGTCAACACAACATATTGGTGACTGACCTGGAACCCAAGTTTCTTAGCTCCCAATCCAGAGCTCTTTCTCCATTTCATTCATGACCAAGGAAAATTCCCCCAGAGTAAGGGTCGAGGTACTTTAGAGACACATAACCTAATCCTAACCCAAGTGGTGTTTGATCAAACAGAGGATGGGGAGATTTGTTGCATCTCATCCAAATGATAGCTAATCATGGGGGGCTCATCTAAAGATAATTATACCTGGACACAATCATCCACCCTTATCATCCACTAGTCTCCCCATTCATCTTCCCACTGCCCTATAAATTCCAAGCTTCCCCCTCTGACTTAGGCATCTCTTCAAGGCAGTCATAATCTATCTGACCACTACCAGGGTATCCATAGCAATAGCTGAGCAAGGACCACTGGGAAAATCCCACTATTCTCTCCCTAAATGATCTCCTCCGTCTGCTATAGGGAGGTCACCTCATAGCTATAGTCATTCCTCTAATTGCAAACTCTAAAAGTAAATTTATTTAGCAAGATGGTACCAGAAGTGTTTGGATCATAAAGCTGACATACCATCTCCCCTGAGTTCTCATCAAATAAATTAATCATCCAGTGCTCATGAGAGGTGAAACCAGCAATTGGCTTCTGGGTATTGACCCACCATGATGAGGTCATAATGAGGGTACCATGTTTTCTTGATGGGCACGAAGTGCTGGAAGTGGTGATGAGGTGGGGGGATGAGATGCTGGGGACATGGCCAAGGGGAGGTCGAATATACCTGGATCTAAGTTAGTGACTGGTGAATTAGAGCCCACCTCCCTGCTTCTCATTTTGGGTGAAACAGAGCAAATTGCAGAGGATGAGCAGGCCTAGATGAGTTCTTTTAGATTATACAACTCAGCATCTGTCACATTACCTTTGCCCCCAAATCCAATCTTCTCCTGTACTTCTCTAGTACTGTGAAGGGCCACCACCATACTTCCACTAACTCATATTTGTAGCATTGACACCACTGGGGACTCCTCATATTACCACACTAGTTCAAGTCTGGACCATTTCTTATTGAGATTATTCAAAATGTCTTCTAACTGATCCCCCACCTCCATCTTCTCCCTCTCCAATCCCTCCTCTGCACAGCTACCAAAATGATTTTCTAAAGCACACATCTAGCTCTTATTCAATAAGACTCTCCATGTAGTCTAGAACCAAATATAATTTCTTTTTGCCTCACCCATTTTTAATTTCTCTTTCTTTGCCTATTCTATAATGTAATGATGTACATAATTATTAGCACATAATTAGCATATAACAATAATGAGCACACTATGCTCAATGTGGAGTCAGGAAGACCTGAGTTCAAATACTACCTCAGATAGTTGTTAGAGGTGTGACCTTGAACAAGTCACTTCTCTCCTGTATGTCACAGTTTCCTCATCTGTAAAATGGAGATAAAAATAGCACCTCCTTTCCAAGGTAGTTGTGAGGATCAAAAGAGATAGCACAGGGGCGGCCAGATGGCTCAGCTAGTAAGAGCACCGGTCCCAGTGTAGGAATGACCTGGAGATCTAATCCTGGGCTCAGACACTTAGCACCCACCCAGAAACACCTGGCCGTGTAACCGTGCGCAAGATACTTAACCCCATTTGCTTAGGGGTGGCCAGGTGGCTCAGCAAGTAAGAGCACTGGCTCCAGTGTCAGGATGACCTGGGGATCAAATCCGGGCTCAACCAACCAAAAACACCTGGCCGTGTAACCTTGAGCGAGTTACTTAACCCTGATTGCTTAAAAAAAAAAAAAAGAGAGATAGCACACATGAAGTGTTTTACAAATGTTAAATGTATAGTAGTATGGTAGTATATTGTACAATTTATGAATAAGTAAATATATACATATTTGGGATACATATGCCAAAGTTTTTAACAGAGAGTAGTATGACCAAAAACCAAGATAATTATTTATATGCTCACACATAACATTACATCTGTATGAACATATATCTTGCCCTAAGGCATCCACAAAAAATAATTTAATACCAGTATTATTAAATCAGATATAGCATGGAACAATGAAAAGAGTACTGAATGTAAAGTCTAAAGATCTGGGCTCTAATCCTGGCTCTGACATTGACTAGTCACATCACTCTGGACATATCACTGAACTTGCCTGAACAGTTTCCTCATCTGCCTAGAGGCTTCCTTACACCTTCATATTCCTCCATTTCAAAGAGACAAGGCAAAAATTAAACCCATAATGCACTCAATATACATCTCAGGGACAAGCCTTAGGAGCAGGAATTGAAAACAAACATGGAGGCTTTTGTAATTTGTGAAAATGCAAGGCAAAATAAGGACATGGAGAAGGAATCCTCATCTGGGCCAACGAGAAAATCGAACCCCTGAAAATGACAAAGTCAAGATGCCAAAAGAGATTCTTCAATGTCACAGCTACTTACTGCAGAAATCTCTTCTAGTTTGCTGATGACATGGGCAAGCCTGGGTTTTTTGGTCACCACTCACTCTCTGCTTACTTTAATTATGCAGCACACCGAGAGAAATGTTTGGTTTTCTTTTTTTTCTGATCACATAAATCACATTGCTTTGACACTGGGCTCAATAGGGGCTGCTAGAACAATGTGGCTGAAGCTATTGACTCCATCTCTCAAGTCCACAAGGTGTATCATTTAGCCAAGAGTGATAATTAGACACAGAATATACTGAAAACTGTCAATAGGCTTGTCAATAGGAGAACTCTTAGCATCTAACATCCAGTGAATCAATGGTGTTTTTCAGCTATAAAATCAAGAAAATGATAGCTTTCAAATGAATGGTGGAAAGGAAACAGGAGCCTCCTTGGGGAGGAATAAAACAGCTCAATTTTCCCTTACTGAGTGGCTCTCCAACTGCCTCACTCAATGGGAAAGGTCACAGAAGATTACAGGAAAGTATCTCTGAAACAAGATGTACAGCAGCATTGGGACATGACACACTGCCCGGGTACACCACAAAGGCCACCATATCTCTGACCTGACAGGAGCTATGGACAGGTCAGCAGATGCCTGACAAGATTGTAGGAAAAGAGGGAGAGGCAGGGATTGATCTGCAAGGGGGAAGAGGTGGCCCCACTAAACAGTCATACTTGCATGTCCACACCCTCTCCTGAGGTGGGTACCTGCTCTGGGATGGTCCAGAGAGATGTCTTCATAGAGACACAAAACTAGATTGGAATCTCAAGGAGTCCTGGATTCTTATCTGGCTCCATTGTTAATTATGTATGTGACCTTAGGCAAATCACTTAGCTTCTCTGAGTATAAGCTATAAAATAAGGGAGTTAACAAAATGCTTGCTGATTGAGGAGTGGTTAAGCAGACTACAGCACTTTAAGGCAATGGAACATTATGCATCCATAGATCCAATCCAACAAACCTTTATTAAGCACCTGCTGTGTGCCAGGTGGTGGGGATACAAGCACAAAAAGTAAAACAGCTTGCCTTTAAACTGGGCAAATTCTGCTGAATTGCGGATTTAGCTGTAATATGACTGGGGCATAAATATTTAGTATTGATTCATAGAGTAGATCAATAATTGTGGTTGTTCAGTTGTTTTAGTCATGTATGACTTAAGACCCCATTTGGGGTTTTCTTGGCAAAGATACTAGAACGGTTTGCCATTTCCTTCTCCAACTCATTTTACAGCTGAGGAAACTTAGGCAGGGTAAGTGACTTGCCCAGGGGCACACAGTGAGTGTCTGAGGCCAGATTTGAACTCTGGAAGATGAGACTTCCTGACTCTAGGTTCAGCACTCTAATCACTGTCCCACCTAGCTACTCCTACCCTAATAAGAATTCATAATTATTTAGTATCTTAAAGTTTAGATACATTAGCAGCCAAATAAGTAAACAGTAAACAAGAGGGCTAGAACTAGAGTCAATAAAACCTTTGTTCAAATCCTTTCTCAAACATTTACTAGTTATGTGACCCTGGGCAAATACCTAACCAGCCTCAGTTCCCTCATCTGTAAAAATGGGGATAAAAATAGCACAGAATTACTATGAGAATCAAACGCATTAACATGTAAAGTGTTTCTCAAGCCTTAATGCACTATAGAAATGCTAACTAAATGAATAATGGGGAAATTTCTTGCAACACAGGGAACTTGGGTAGAATGGGAAATGAAACAAATTCTATGATTGGGTCTAAGTGTAGCCAGTCAGGCAGTTTACTCTGTCCCACCCCTAAAGACATTTTAATGCTGGGTTTTCAAAGCACTTCCAGAATTACCAGTTAGCCTAGACTCAGGAGAAGACCCCAGCTAGAAAGCTATATTCAGTTGTGGGCACAACATTTTCCTCCCAACATTGACAAGCCAGAGGATGTCCAGAGAAGAATTAAGATGGCGAAAGCCTTGGAGTTCATGCTATTTAACACTAAGTTAAAGGAACTGGGGATATTTGGCTGAGAGATGACTTGGGGGAGGTCTGAGTAGAGTCTGTCATATTGAAGAAGAATTGGATTCATTCCATTGGACCCCAGAGGCCAGAAGCAGGAGCAGGAGGTGGAAGGTGCAAAGAAGTGAATTAATATTTTATGCACAGGGAAACTTCCAAAATTAGAACCAGCCAAAAGTGGAGTGGATTTCCATGAAGGTTTCTAAGAAAAGTCTGGACAATTACTCTTTTAGAATATAGTAAAGGAAATTCTTGCTCAGGTCTGAACTGGACTAGATGACCTGACTCATCCCTCTAGACTCTGACATTCTCTGCTTCCATTAGTACTTGCCGAAGGTGAAGGAGAGAGCAGGAAGCAGGGCAAGAATTCAGTCACCTTCTCTGGTCCCTGGTCTGGTGGGATTCCACTATACCAATACGCTTTCAACTATTCCATGTGGTTTCTGATGCTATTACTATCTTTCCTCTGGACCTAATGCACTGTTTAATTTATAACTGTTGCCATTTTCTTTGCATAACAATACAGCAACAAAAAAGATGGCAGCATTGAGGTAGGCTGAATAGCAAATTGTATTTGTATGATCTTTTTATTCCCAAATCTAATTGTTAGGTTTTCAAATGCCTCCTTCGTAACCTAAGACCATCAGCAAGAATTATGGCCTTTTTATCTTAAACAAGTCACTGGACTAAGGACAGAAATACCAACACAGATACATTCAACTAACTTGATGCTTAGTGTTGAAGATCAGTAGAATTTTCTATGCTATAGCTGAATATATATACAAACAGATAGTTCAAGTATAAACTAATATTTAAGCAAACATATATATTAGTGAAGTTTGTTGTGCTATAAGTGAATATATACAAATAGATATTATTTCATGCATAAACTAATTTGGAAGCAAAAATTAGTGGAATTTGCTATATTATAGGTGAATATATACAAACAGATATTATGTTTGTGTATAAACTAATATGTAAGGAAACATATATTAGTGGACTCTGCTATGTTATAGGTGAATATATATAAAGAGATCATAGTTTGTGCATACAGTAATATGCAAACATATATTAGTGTAGTTTGCTATGCAAATTGCACAAACTGCAATTTACTATGCTATAGATGAATATATACAAACTCAATATTACAAATTGACTAGGTCCAAGGTTTTGTTAGAAATTTCATTCTTGCCAGTACATTTTTTAGTTCCTTCTATATAAGATGCATGTGCTCATACACATGCATATTTGCATTTCCTTCCTTTTCATAGAGGATCAAGGCATCAAGGAAATGATGACATGATGTGGCAGTTGACTTTGATTTGAATGAGGGAGGGCTATGCCAGGTCACCAGCCTCACTTTCTCCTCCAAAGCCATCTGGGTAGAGTGACCAGATATTCATCAGGATGACTGGAGATGACCCAGGATGCAATGGGAGATGACGCTGGCCCTTTTAGGCTAAGGCCTTTTCAGTTACTCACTTAGAGTGAGGTAACACCTATTCATTGAATAGGCCTCTTTAAGAAGTGAGTGAAGGAAGGGTTCCTTTAATTAGAAATAGAAAAAAAAAAACAAGCTAGGAGAGGAAGACCCTCAGGGTTAATGTTCCAAAGAGAAAGAGCTTCCATTGACATTCACTCTGATCCAGGAAGGCCCAAAATACAGCCATTAAGTGCAGTTTGGGCATAGACCTACTGTGGATGCCATGACTCTCTTCAAAAACAAAGGACAAACACAACAGGTGAGTAGACTGGGCTGCCTGAATGGGTACCCAGCTGGTTGGGTAACCCAGCTTGTCTTCTCCCTCTCCCTCTCCTTCTCTTCTCTAAAGGAAGTTAAAATTTGATGGCCAGAAGCTGCCCACTTAACGTGAGGCATACTGACTAGATTCCTTCCTTCCTTCCTTGCTTTTTTCCTTCCTTCCTTGCTTTTTTCCTTCCTTCCATCCTTCTTTCCTTCCTTCTTTCCTTCCTTCCACCCTTCCTTCCTTCCTTCCTTCCTTCCTTCCTTCCTTCCTTCCTTCCTTCCTTCCTTCCTTCCTTCCATACACATACACATATATGCAATATCACTATAAGTATACTGGAAAATACATGTGCAAGTAAAAAACTAGCTCATTGTAGTTCAGCGTATGAATCAAAGAAGAACCACAGATTACCATGTTTCCCCGATAATAAGACACTGTCTTTTTAATTTTTTTGGACAGAAAAACACCAGAGGGCTTATTTTCAGGGGAGGGCTTATTTTAATGAACATTGACAGCAATTTTAAAAAACAGGTAAATGTGAACAAAAAAATGTACCTTTATTCAATAAGCAAATCACTGGGGAAGAACAGGATGACGTGCTCACTGCTGCAGCTCTGATTGGATGCAGCTCGGAGCGCGGCATGCGTTTCACCTGGGGGGGGGGGACGGTGCATACAGGGGGTACCGTAATGTAGCGTGTAGCGCAGGGGATCACCTTCACTACAGTAGCAATCTCAATAGGGCTTATTTTCGGGGGAGGGCTTATTTTAGAGGAATCTTACACAGTAAGGAGAGGGCTTATTTTCGGGATAGGTCTTATTATCGGGGAAACACGGTAGTAACAACAGGCTGTAGGTTCTGCTTGTGGGAGAGAGCCTGCTTTTTGCTCTGGTTCTTTGGAGTTCTCTGCACTTGTCTATGCCTTGGTTCTTCCCCCTCTGCCAACAGGTCTAGTTGTCAAACCCCCACACACCATGACCACCCTACAGGGAGAGTAAACAACAGATTGTAAAGTCCTCAAGGTCAGAGATGACTTCATTGCTGTTTTTGGAGTTCCACTGTCTAGAACACAGGAAGCCCTTATGAAACATTTGCCAAATGAGTGAATAAACCTGTATCCTCCCTGTGAGAGAGGAAGAAAGAGGAATGCAGAGACAAAATAGGAGATACAGTCTAGCAGAGGGTTAAGCACATAGTAGGTGCTTGGTAAATACAAATTCATTTTTGTAAATCAGGAGAATGCAACTTTTTTGTGTGTCCTGGGCCCCTGTGAACCCCATCTCAAAATATTGTTTTTTGAAATACATTAAATAAAACACATATGATTAAAAGAAAACCACGAAGTGGCTAGGTGGCACAGTGAATAGAGCAGCAGCCCTGGAGTCAGGAGGACCTGAGTTCAAATTTGGCCTCAGACACTAAACATTTACTAGCCATTTGTGACCTTGGGCAAGTCACTTAATCCCAATTGCCCTGCCTTCCCTCCTAAGAAAAGAAAACCAAAGGTAACTAGAAATCAAGATGTAAATTTTTCCCACCCAAGTCCATGGGCCTCCCTGAAATCTGTTCACAGACTCTTTGGGGATAAAGAAGCCCCATCTCAATACTCAACCTAAGGTTTATACTAGGGAACTGACAGACTCAAGGCGGGCTAGCTCCACCTTCTAAGGTTACCTTGAATTTACTGGGTAAGTACCTAGTTATATACATATTATCTCCTTTAGAATGTAAGCTCCTCAAGGGCAGGGCTTTTTGTTTTTTTGTACCTCCAGAGCTTAGCAGAGTGGATGGTATTTAGTATGTGCTTAATACTTCATAAGGTCATAGATTAAGAGCTAAAAGTACCATAAAGACATTCTAGTTGAACCTCCTCATTTTATAGATGAGAAAACTAAGGCTCATAAAGCCTCGATAATTTGGTCATGATCACACAGCAGTAGGATTTGAATTCAGGTCTTCCTGACTTCCAAGTTCAGTACTCTACCCATGACACCATGCTCATTAATTGGGGGGAGATTCCATGTCATCCTCAGATCCTAAGTCATTTGGACTTTAAGTCTTTTCCCATAAAACACAGCTATGTGGTAATAAAGTAAATAGGCACTCTGAATTCATGCTGACCAAGAAGTGCTTACCATGGAGAAACGGCAGAAGGATAGGCATGGTGTCCAAAAGAACAAACTATCATGTGGATAAGTTTAGAGAAACTACTTCACTGAGAAATGACACTGGGCCATGGTTTTCAAAAATAGCACCATAAGCACAAACGTTGTTTTCCCCCCAACTTTCAGCTCTCTCGGAGAACAGCAGAGTAGAAACAGGGCTATGATTAAGCCAAGCACAAGGCGAGCTGCTTCCCAGATGTGTGTTTCCAAATGCACAAAAAAGGATTTAGGGTGTTGCTGAAGCATCTGCTCATTGAGTAGCACTTCTAAATACATAGTCTTCACCATCTCACCAAGAACTAAGGAATCCAAGGCAGGACTGGTGGAGATTCCCACAACCCCCCTCCCTGCCACAAGAAGTTCGCTTAATTGGAGACATTTATGAATTTGGACAGATAATTAGCATCGCTACCCTCTTGCTGAACTCCAGCTCTTCATCAAGGACAAATAGCTGATTTGGGAATGGAAACAGTCAAGGAAGGACGTGAATGAAACCACATTGCAAAATGAGAAGATTTTAGTTTCAAGTAACATCGTACCTCTCCCTGTCACCCGCCTTCTAATTTCACACCCCCCCCTCCCAGTTTGCTGGGAACATCGAAATCATCCTGGAGTATTTCTGAGAGATATAGAAGATCTGACTTGTGTTTGTAGAAAGCATCACAAACATTTCTTAAAAGTTTCTCCCTCACATAATTATGCTTTAAATTGTTAATAGCTATAATTATGAAGATGGCATTGCTGTGCTTGAAATTCTCCCTGCTCCCTTTGGTATTTATTGATGACAAATGGCTTTATTAAAAAATAATGATAATTACATTGTTTAGTGTGTATCAATACATTTTAACTTTTTCTTTATTATAGTCTGTTGGGTTTTATGAATTGTTTACATTTGGTCTTTGTATTTTATTAGATTATATTTGCTTGATACTGTAAAAAAAAAACAAGATAGACATGTTGGCGATTAGTCAAGAACCTCTAGAATGGTGTACTGTCCACTGTCTGGATAAACAGTATTATTTTTATTATAAAATATTTATATACACACAAGTTCTGATTTCTTGACTTTTAGTGGGTCCTTATTAAATGCAAACCTCTATGCTACCAGTGAGACTGATAGTTAGCTATGGCCTTCGTCACACTGAACCCCACATTATCACTCTAAACCTCTCTAAAGTTTGTATTGCTGATTTGTGTACATATATCATATCCCTTTACTTAGACAACAAGCTCTATGGGGGCCCAGACTGGTCATACCAACACAGATTAACATGGTTTCCTTTTTATATAGTTGTTAAACTGGCAAATCAAGAGACTAATAGCATCTCACATTTCTACAATTCAAGGGTTCTTAACTTTTTGTGCCTTATGGACCTCTTAGCAGTCTGATAAAGTCTACGGATACCTTCTCACAATAATATTTTTAAATAATTAAAACAAAATGCACGGTATTAAAAAAGAAACCAAAATTAAGAAATACAGTTTTCAAAATATGTCTTAAAAATTAAGCTCATGGAGTCCAGGTTAAGAATCTATGCAGAGTGCCTTAAAGTTTTCAAAGCATGTTAAATATATACAATAAGATATTTAGATATAGGGGCGGCCAGATAGCACAGCGAGTAAGAGCACTGGCTCCAGTGTCAGGATGACCTGGGGATCGAATCTGGGCTCAGACACTTAGCACCCACCCAGAAACACCTGGCTGTGTAACCTTGAGCAAGTTAACCCCGATTGCTTTAAAAAAAAAAAAGAAAGAAATATTGATATGCCCAGATACAGATGTTTAGATGTATAGATGTTTAATTATATATATATATATATATATATATATATATATATATATATATATAT
>NW_027187339.1:2872945-2899252 GCF_028583685.1 Petaurus breviceps papuanus | reverse complement strand
TATATATATATATATATATATATATATATATATATATATATATATATATATATATATAATCTCATTTGATCCTCCAAACAACTCTTTCTCTTTGGCATAGGTCCTATTAAAATCTCCATTTAACCTTTGGGAAAACTGAGGCTGAGAGGTTACACAACTTGCACAGCATCATACATATACATATATACACACACGTGCATGTGTATGTACACATATATATACATATGCACGAACATGTTATATACTTCCATTTATTTTTATTTACTCATTTTATATTAATTCTGTACATGTTTTACATTTTTGCCATTCGAATGTAAAGTCTTTGGAAAGAGGCATTGTTGCATTTTTTGTACTTGTATTTCCAACACCTCAAATGCTGCCTGGCACATAGCGTGCAAATATTTGCTGACTGATTAACTGGGCATACAGCTCAGGAGAAACACTGATGACCTAGGGAGTTTCTAGGGAATGACAACCAGGTTGTGAGAGGCTGCAAGATAGTGCAACATAAGAACCAATCCAAGGAAATAGGGATTGTTTTCTTGTGGAAAGAAGAGTTAAGGGAGGGATGTTTTGAAGCTGTTTAGGAGAGGGATTCGACTTGTTTTGCTTGGCCTCAGGCAACAGGTTTAAGAAGCTCAATGTGTGGAAGCTGAAAGAGGATGAATTTAGATCAAGAGTAGAGAACAGCATCCTAACAAAGTGGGATGGGATACTTGAGGAGTGTTTGCCCTCAGTGAAGCTCTTCAGGCTGACTGGTTAATCCAGGGGTAGAGAACCATGTATGAGGTTGAGACAATTCTTGTTCACAGATGGATTGGATTAGGCTATTTTTTTTTCAATTTCCTTCAAAATTTGATATTCCATGACTGTCATTGAGATAAATTTCATTATCTTTCCCAATAACTAGCACAGTGCAGTGTATATAAACAGTGCTTAATGGGGAGAACTTTTATATTTTAGATAAAATCAGATTACATATTTTTAAAACTTTTATTCATTTTATTCTGAATTTAAGAAACAAAATAAGCATTTCTATAACATAGCAGATTTTTTTAAAGGATGATTGTGTATGAAACTCTAAATCTGTTATGAACAACTTGCTATTCTTTTAAAATAAATAATAAATTTCTCACATAATTTTCTTCTTTTTTCCTTTTTTCTTCCCTCTCTCCTGATGCCCTAGAAATAGCTCCCATGAGACACAAATATGTATGTGTGTGTGCATGTGTGTGTATAATATGTGTGTATCATTCTATACATACTTCCATATATCTTGAAGGAATAAAGGAGGAAATATCATAGCCCCTTCAGATGCCTGATGTTTACTTCAAGCTTTCTTATAGTCAATCCAGTCTCCCATTGTTTTTATCTTTTCATTCATCCAACAAGCACTGGAGATAGAGAGAACAATGCGAATACTCCCTTCCCCAAAAGAGCTTAGTTACTCCTTGTGGGAAGGGGAGAACATGGAGGACAGGGAACATGTGCCAGGATTAACGAATACAAAAATATATACAAAGTAATTTGAGTGGCACTAATAACTGGGAGGTTCACACCAGCCCCTCTAGAGGAGACAGTGCTTGACCTGATCCTTGAAGGAAGCTAGGGATGCTAAGATATGCAGGTGAGGAAGAAGCTCATTGCAACCTGTGCAAACAGAGAGGTAAGAGTCGGAATGTTCTATATATAATAATAGACTGGTATAGCCACAGTACAGAGCTGCATGAAGGGAAGTGATGAACAAAAAATCTGGAAAGGTAGTCTGGAGCCAGATGGCAAAAGACTCCAAAAGTCAAACAGAAGAGGTTGTACTTGATCCTGGAGGCAATAGGGACACATGGCAGCTTCTTGAGCGGGGGAGTTATAGGGTCAAACATGTGCTTCAGGAAAATTCATATGACAGTCAAGGAGAGGAGTAGGAAGAGATCTCCCATTATGTTGTACAATACTACACAGAATAATGAGACAGAAGGCACAGGTTCAAATCCCAACTATATTAGTTAGCATCATCCCCTATAGGTCTGAGTTTCAAAATGGCAAGACTTTTTTTTAAAAGGATAGCCTGTTTCATGGACCCCTTTGGCAAGCTAGGAAAGCTTATTAATTCTCAAAAAAAATAGTTTAAAAATGCATAAAATGAAACACATACGACTATAAGAATTGAAATACAGTAATCAAAAGTATATTGTGTATGTCTATATGTGTATGTATATAAATACATATCCATAAACATACACATATACATATATTATCATATACACATTATATATAATATACACATATGTGTATGTTATCATATACACATACAATATAAAACACACATATAGTTTATGTTTTATCATATACACCTATATAATACATGCATATATGTGAAAATGTGTATTTTTTTTAAAGCTCATGGACCCTAGGTTAAGAACTCCCACACTAGGCAATCCCTAGTGTTCCTTCTGATTTTAAATCCTATAATTTCATTGTCCTTCTACATTTAATCAAATAAACTAAACAATTTCCGAGGTGCTTGCTACAGAGTGAGCACATTCCCCCATAAACCACTCCTCTATTACCTGCTGACATTTCTCACAAGGTGACCCCCATTCTCAAATCCTATATATGCCTGAGAAGATTAATCCATGGATTTTCCTTTTCTTCTCTTTGGAGGCATTTCAGTGGCCCTAGTGTGAGACATGCCGTGTGTCAATGCAAAGACCTGTATTAATCAACAATACCAAATAAAGCCACAGCAGTTTGGAAATCAAAGAATGAACCTTTAGGGACACCGATATTTGCATGTTCATAATAAATACTTAACCACACATCTGTGCAACATTCTATATTGTTAGAGGAAAGACAGTTTTATGTTGATTATTTTTTGGCCAGTTCAACACTCACTCAAGATTTTGATAGGCAAAAAACCCACAACCTGATAATGCTGTAGACAGGTTGCTAGATATTTAAAACACAAAAATAAATGTGAGACAATGTATTTTAAGCTTCTTATAACTATTGATCAAACAAGCATCAAACTGATGTCTTTTTTTTTGAGGGTCAGTAGTGCCGTTTTGTAGGTTGGACAAACTCCCTCTACTACTTTCTTAGATGATTTGATCATTATCCCCCTGATCTTCTGCTTATACCCACCTTTATATTTTACTATGCATTCATGTTTTGTTTCATGTTTTTATTCTTTTAACTTTATATCTGTGTTTATTTATGTACCCTAAGGGCATTGACAATGCGTCCAAAAGAGTCTCTTCATAAATAACAAAGTCTAATCAAGTCAATTCATTAACGAACATTTATTAAGTTTCTTTCTACTATGTGTCAGGTACAATGCTAAGTAATTGGGATACAAAGAAAGACTACCAAAAAAGTCTCTGTTCTCAGGGAGTTCACAATCTAATAGGTGAGATAACATTATACCAATATGTAGTACAAACAGATATATACAAAATAAATTGAAGATAATCAACATGGAGAAGGTGCCCGCATTAAGGGGGTATTGGGAAAGGTTTCTTATAAAAGGAAAGATTTTAGCTGGTACTTAAAAATAGACAGGAAGCTAGAGGTAGGGATGAGTAGGGAGACAATCATTGATATGAGGGTGAGTCGGTGAAAGTACCTGGAGTTGGGAGATGGAGTGTCTGGTGTGAGGAACAGCAAGGAGGCCAGTATTGCCTAATAGTACAGTAGGTAGAGGGGAGTAAGGTGTAAAAAGATTGAAGATGTAAAGGACAGTCATGTTTTAAAAGGCTATGAACCTCAAACAAGATTCTATATGTGACCCTGGAGGAGACAAGGAGCCTTTGGAATGTACTGAATAGGAGTATGACAAGGTCAAACTTGTACTCTATATCAATAGCCAAGTGGAAGATGGACTAGAGTGGGACCCAAACAGGAACTTCATAATTATGTGGTAAAGATGATGGATCCTGAGGATGATAGCATTCCCATTTCATAATGTAGGAGAGTGTACTATAGAATCACAAAATCTGAGTCGAAAGGGTTGTCAACTATCACCTAAGCCAATCTATACCTGAACAAGAATTCACTCTACCCCAAACTCGCCAAGTCTTTGCTTGGGAACCCCAGAGGAATAGGAACCCTGCAGCAGCCCATTCCATTAATTATATCTATATCTACACCTACATTTACATCTACATCTACATAACTTGAGCCAGGAAGTCTTTCCTTACACCAAGTCTATGTGTGCTCCTTTAACACTTCTACCAATCTGTCCTCTGGGAACCGAGAAGACAAAACTAATCCATGTTCTTCATGGCAAACTGTAGAATACTTGAAGACAGCAGCTATTTTCTCCCCTTAAAGTTTTCTCTCTTCCAAGCTAAACAGCTCCAGTTCTTTCAATAGGTCCTCATATGGAAAGAGCTGTAGGCTCTCCATTATCCTGGTTAATATTTTGCTTTTTGGTATCCTTCCTATAAGGTAACACTAACTTTATCAATGTCATTGTGAAAAATGTTTATATTGTATCTTACAGATTCTTCAAGAGTTCCCTAGATAATGAAATAATTAAAGACTTGGTATGATGTGGACTGGAAGACAGTATAAAGAAGTCATTTCATGTGAAGAATATAACATGAGCAAAGTTGTAGAGGCAAGAATGACCCTTGAGCAGAAGAACACCAAGGAGAATATGCTATTATGTTGGAAAAGAAGTGAAAAATAAGTATGAAAAGGGGATCAACTAATTCAGGATCTTCAATACCAGCTAAGGAATCTAGATAAGATCCTTAAGCAAATAGAAAGCCAATCTCAGTCTAGGTTCTGGGAAGAAGGATATGAAATTGGCTATATACTCATTCTATTTTAAGGTATTATCCCTTTAAAGTTTATTGATGAGTTATACTTTCCATAGAGAGCTAAACTGAGAGACAGTTGCTGGGGTTTGAGTCTGATTTTATGCTAAGAGGGTTGCTACTGAGTTTTAAAATATAACATGCTATAAGATGCCAGAGAGCTATGGACACTACAATTATATGATTTAGGGGACCAATATAATATATGTGATAATCTAGAATCTGAACTCAGAAAGTTAAAAGAAGAGAAAGATGAATTTTCAGGTTTCAGCACTGCACCAGCTAAATTTGAAGTATGACATAATTGGAAGCAGAGAAAAAGTTTAATTACATTATATAATATATATGTATATATTCTAGAAAACTTTAAGGGGATAAAATAGCTGCTGTCTTCAAATATTCTACAGGCTGCAATGAAGAACAGAGATTAGTTTTGTCCTCTCAGTTCCTGGAGGACAGATTGGTAGAAGTTGCAAAGGAGCACACATAGACTTGGTATAAGGAAAGACTTCCTAGCTCAAACATATATATAAACTAATCTAGCAAGTGTTAGTCAAACATAATATGGAATAATTCAGCTTAGCAACAGAAGCATTTAATCAATATAGAAATTATACTCATCAAACTTTTATAAACACCTCTTGAGATAGAAAGAAGACACCTAAATTTATGTTTCCAGAGTTATAAGTTACCTTGAAAACATGGATTTTCCTCATTCACACTTCTTTGGCAAGTTTCTGTAAGAGTGCATCTACTGTCCTCTGCTAATTTTGAGTGCATTGATGGGAGATAATAGCCCAGGTTCATATATGGTTTGTGATATATTATTTATAGAGTTCCTTTAAAATATGCGTCTATGATATTATTTCTTTTGTCTTATTGTCAAGTGATTATGTTTAATATCTAAAAGTGTCATTGTGAGTGGCTAATTGTGCAAATAGAACGTCATTGGTAGGGGCTACAGTGTTCATATTGTGAGTAGGAGGACTTTATTTTTTCTCAACAAGCTTGTCCCCCTAGGATCCTGAGAGAATCTGAGTGCAACCGTATGGTGATTCTTCTCTAAGAGATCTACCAGTGCAAAAGCAGTCTAAAGTAAGCAAGACAGCCCAAGGAATGAATAAATGTCTATGTTTCTAGGCGAAAGATCTGAGGTACTACAGTATATAGGGTCACCCCATCTACCCATTACATTTTGCTCAGAGATGATCAGGAAATTAGCATTTCCCATACTATCAGAAGTGGAAAGACAGTGCAAGGAAAACTAAAGTAGCCCTACTAGATATCATCATATTATAGGAGTCACAATTGAAAAAAGAAGTGATTACCAAGCTGAAGGGCAGAGAGCCCTGCTTCAATGGCTTCTAAATCTCTTTTCCTGTATTTTATACTTGCTAAAATTAGTCTTACTCAATGGATCCAATGGCCAAGCACACAGATATTCAGTGTACTTTTTAAGCAATTAATTCTTATTGACTATAAAGAGATAAAGACCCAAGCTGTACCTGGGAAGCAAGGGGAAAGAGGCAACAGGGGGAGATGTGCAGTTAAAATTGTAAAAGAAACAGAAACCTAAGGCTAAATCCACCAGGCTGTCTAGTTGGGCAGGTGGTGGCTGATTTTTCATGATACTTGATGAAATGAAGGGCAGGGGTCAGAGACGTTTACAGCAGGAAATGTGTAATGGATATTGGTATTTAAAACAGAAACCAGTCCTGAGTTTAAGTTAATGTTTCATATCCAATAAAGAAGGCTAAATATCTATCGTTTTGATAGATTGCTATAAATGAAACATTAGAGAAGCTTTAAAACACCCTGTTTCAGATCTTCATTACATGAAATTAATCTTGAGCAGAATATCAAATGTAACATGGTCAGACTTAGCAGAGTGGCCAGCTAGAGATCATGGGCCAAGGCTTCCTTAACCCTTCTCTCCCCCCCATAACCCCATCTTTTCCTTTGCAGACAAAATCAGAAGCAGGAAAGTGAAGAAGGAATGTCTCCTATTACTTCTCAAAGCATTCTAGGTCTGGGCAATTTACGAACAGAGTCAGGACTAGCTGGGTAGCAAAGAAAAGCAACCTTGGAAAGCTCAAAGCTGGCTACTTAGATCAGGTAAAAAGAGGTAGGCAGGAGAGCTTTGGAGTGAATGGCTAAGGGAAAAACATAGGTTTCATTCCCTCTCACAAACACCAACCACTGGTGGGACATCACTCTGATAACTGCAAACAATCAAACAATTAACAAGTGTTTATTAAGTAGCTACTTTTCAATTCTCCTCTACCTCCATCCCACACTGCCTTGCATCAGTCTTCCATGTATAACTTGGATATCCCATAGTAGACAGTAAGCTACTTGAGAGCAGTCACTGTCACTCTCTCATCTCTCCCCAACATTTAGCACAGTGTCTCACACATTGTAGCTGCTCGATAAATGTTTCTTGGGTAAATGAATTTTGAATGACTTCCCGTCCACTCATCAGTAGAGAACTTATACAAAAGTCTAGAAGCTTCCTTCTGATACCTTTCATATTCTGAGGATTGCATATTTAATCTGAATATCTATTAACCTTCATTTTTCATTGCATGATGCATCCACCTCCCTCTCTGGTCATACATGTAGTTATTGCCACTGCTATCGTTAACTCTTCTCAAACACTGTCCCTCAAAATGTAAAAAGCCAAAGGTCACAGAAATATCAATTTAAGAGATAACCAAAACCAAGGGATGCTGCTTGTTCAGCTTTTCTTTGGTTACAAATTAAGCCAAAAGTGTGATGTGTGTATGTGTGTGTGTGTGTGTTACACAAGCATTTACATCTGTAATGTGGCATATGTAGGTACGAGTCTTTAGCAAAGGATGTTACCTGTGCAGAAAGTGCTGGAATGTAAATGAGCAATACTCTTTTAACTTTTGTAATCAATATACCAAGTGAAGAGAATTTGTAGGAAGACCCTACAAAATCCATTTCTCAACCATTAGATATTCAATCAATAATATTGTTTTATGAACTTTTAAAAAAGTCCTCTTCTTTGTTGACTCTCTCACCAAGACACTGTCAACCTGATTCCTTCAGAAAAGAGGAAAAGGAGAAGAGTTTGGTGACCCCTTACCTTTTCAAGAGTTACTTTTTATTGGCCAGTGGTTCCTGTAAAAACCTTTCTTGCACACAAATCTCTCCAACAGAGGAGTTTATCTAAGATAATTTGACTCTGGCACATCCTTTCATTGAGTTCAATGTCTAAGGACATTTCTTCCCTTGACATTTTTTTTTCATGTCAATAGTTTTCAGGAGCATCCTGTACGTTTGTAAATTCTGAAGTTAAATCACAAGAACCCAGATTTTTTTTTTTGATCAAATGACAGGGAGAGTGGTTACTGTGTACCTCCTAATCACATTTCCCTACCCAATCATATTGAATCCTACCTTCCATAGTCTATTCCAATGTTGTTCATCCTTCATTTTCAAAGAGGATCGATGACATCACAATGTTACAGGGTGCTGTGTGTCTAACTGTGACTGATCAGTCCAATACAAGTTCAGAAGACTCTAGCACAGGTTGGGCATAAATAGTCCATTAGAATATTTGGGATAAAGATGTCTTTGAGTTTGCATTTCTTATGTTTCCTTTGTGTTATTGTGATTCTGCTTTGTTCATGGAGTATAGCACCTTCTTTGATATAGGCAAGTCATGCTGTGCGGTCCTGTACCCTCATGTCCCATGTCTCACAATCGACATTAAAGTTCTTCAGAGATACTTTTTTCTGGCTATCATGTGAGTGCTTGTCTTAGGTAAATGCTCTGTAAAATAGTCTTCCAAGAGAAAAAAAACCAGTGTATTCCAATACTTTCCAATGTAACTATGTAACAATGTAACCATCAGCATCAAATGCCTTTCAGTCACAGGGATAGCTATCCATCCATGCCTGTCTGCCTGATGCAATTCTACTCCATATCCTCCCAGGACTTCACCACATGGGGTTCACCCAAATGCAGGGCTTTCCTCACCTTCTTTTAACACTGCAGGCACTCCAATATACCACATGAGCCCCTTCTTTGGGTATATATGATCACCCAATGTTTTGGTTTGTTTTTTTCTGGTTATACCTTTCTTTGACTGAAACTTATCTCCATATTATCTATTTAATTACAGATTGTACTCCCCCTCCTCACAAAAAAAATGGATACTGAAGAACAGAAAAGATCAAAAAGCCTAAATCCAGGTTGATTAACTCAAAGGGAGCGCCCTTAATTTTAACTATTTTATTAGTATCCTTCCAAGATTCTGGGCACATTAAACCACATGCATGTAGTATTGCAGTGGCTATTGTTTAAACTGGGACCCATCCTTGGCTTCTGACCTTTGGGTGACTGGATCTGTGCATATTTACTGGTAGGTCCAAGCTCCCACCTCTAGATAATTCCCAAATGAACTCAATTCCTTCTGGATTTCATAAAGTATGCAAAAATGCTTAACTTGCAAATTGAATATGTAGGATGCTGACCAGAGCAAGAAGATCCAACCATTTAATTTCAACTCTCGGAAAAAATGCAGGCTAGAATTCTCCCTGTGATTTCTTTTATGGTGACTCTGGGAGGGAGGACCCACCTAGGATACTGCATATTAATTTCAACAGAGCTAATACCCAAAATGTCCCGCCAATTTACTCTTCACTGACAATGTTAAAAGAAAATGATTTATGCAGATCAATCACCTGGTTCATCAAGTCATACCCTGACAGCCAGCCTTCATCATTGCTATTTAAAAGGCACTGCTGACAGAAAAGACCGACTCTTTGATTAAGGGCCCTGTCTGGCTAACCTTTTATTTGAAGAGTGATTGCCACTGAGTGACAAATACTTTTCCATTCATTTCAAGGCAAAGATATTGACATTCAAATTCTTGATGGCTACACTGAACAGATGCCACTGTTGGCAAATGGCTTGATAGTAACAGCAGGTACACCATGACTCTGGGGGACAAAAAGAGAGGGAAAAAAAGACCAAGAATAAAAAATCACCCACACCACTGGCTCCAGCTTAAGGATCTCAACAAGTGAAAGCCACAGATCTCTCAGCCAAATCCTCTTTTCTCAACAGTTATCATCAAAGAACATCTGTTTGTTGTTTCTCCCTAGTCCACTTCTTGAAAGCATCCTAGCCTTACCTTGACCCCACTTGGAAATGGTATTGGCTATTAGTGCTAGAAATCAAGAGAGTCTCAGGAGGGCAACGACCTCAGCCCTGGGGAAAGACGCCCTCTCTCTACTCATAAGTGAGAGGTCCCTCAGCAAGCACTATGCAACTATCCTGCCTCCCCTTGGGCTCTCTGTTGCCTGAAAAGCAAACCTGAAATTACATGCACCATATTGTCTGCAAAAAATATCAGACCAAATATGTTTATTGCTGTAAGACTCATCATGCTGTCACCTTCTGCTACACTGAGAAGAAAAGGAGAGAAAAAGATAGGAGAGGTGAAAGGGGGATGGTGGGAGGGTGGACAGAGGGAAGTAAAGATGGAAAAAAGGAGAGTGGAAGGGAGTGACAGAAGGCAAGAGGGAAAAGGGAAAGAAAGAGGAAGGGAGTAAGAGAAAGAAGGAGAAAGGGAGAAATAAGGAAGGAAAGGTAGAAGAGGGGAGAAGCAGGGAAAGAAAAAAGGAGAAAAAGGTAGGGAGAAGGAAATAAGAAAAGAGAAGGAAGGGAAAGATAAAAGAGGAATTGAAGGGAAAGGGAATTGAAAAAAGGAAGAGAAAGGGAAGGAGGAGAAAAAAGAGAGAAGACTAGGGAAGGAAGATAAAAAAGGATGAGAGGAAATAGGGAAGGGAGAAACACAAAGTGACCAAATACAGGGGTTTACTCCTCTATTTCACATAATAGCAGTTTGTTTGGGATCTCCATAGGCATCAATTACAAATATAACATAGGATACATATCCACCTAAACAGCAGGATAAACTTATTTTATTATTAAAATTTCAAAATATTTTTTAAAGGAAAAATACACCCCTGGGGATTAAAGCCAACACTTTGTGGCAACAACCATCACTAAGCTGGGTGATGAATTATTTCTAGGAACAAAATGAAAATAGCCCAGCAGGTGATCAGTGCTTCCTTTTAAATCTTGCAGAGATGTAGAGGCTGGACCTTGCTGAGTGGTTATCAAAGAAGCTGACCGGCCCTCCCTGGATTCCCCCAGAGTGAGACAAGCCGTGCTTTGCCAAGACACATAAACAGCCATGACAAACCTTTCTAGGGCAGGATGGCTTACATAACACCTTCCTCATAAACCTGGTGAAAGGGGCAATGTAACTATCATCACCCCTATCTTCCTAGAGGTTAAGTGATTTACTCATTATCACACAGCTAATAAAATGTCAGAACCAGGCACCAAATTTCCATCTCTCCTGACTTCAAATCCAGTGACTTTAACCTTATATCATTATTGCTTTTCATCCTTGACCCAAGGGATATAAATGGTCACTTGCTCTTATCTCTTACTCTCCTCAGTTGGACGTTCATATTGCCAAGAAATGGAAATTCTACCCTTCCCTATTTTTATATAGACTAAATCCTAAACAACCCAGGCAACCCCTGATAATTCCCTATGCTGATTTTCTCTTTCTCCATTTCCATCTCCTTCTTGCAGCCCCCACTGTCAAAAAAAAATACACAATTAGTTACAAAAGATTGTTAACCCTCTATGACCATTAAGCTAAGCTTTTTGGGTTATTTAGTAAAGATGTATATGGAAGAAAATCTAGCCTCAGGGTGTTTACAATCCTGTTAGACTAGTACAATCTAGTAGTCTGGTACAGTCTCTAACCTATATGAATCAATTACAGATTCGCATAAGACTAATTTGGTACTACATGTGTTAGCTACATACTGGGAGTGCTCTAGGAGTTTCAATGAAAGGAAGATTTAAGAAGAGTTGGAATAAATAGGCAATGTTTCTTGCAGAAGTGAGGCTTAATGTGTCTCTGAATGATGGGTAGGATGTGGATTAACTAGAGGGTAAAGGGAAAGATATCAACAAAAGTAGGAGTGAGCATAGTTATTGCCTCTGTGGGCCAGGAAGAAACCCACCAGACTGGAGTCAAAGTATGTGCTGGAAATGATGGAATATAAGGGTGGAGGAAATGGGGCCATGTTATGGGAGGCCTTGAAATCTAGCAAAGAGGCTTGATGTGCTAAGAAATACTAAACTACTGGGGAGTTCTGAGGATGGGGAAGGAGGGAGTAATGAAAATGACATCTCTAACAGGGACTCTTCACCTTCTTTATGTCATTCACCCCTTTGACAATTTAGCAAAGCCCATAGACTCCTGAGAATAATGTTTTTCAATGCATTAGATACATAGAATTAAAAAGAAAACCAAACATATTAAAATACAGTTATCAAAGTGACTTTTTTAAGTTCACAAATCCCAGGTTAAGAACCCCTTGGTGGGCAATGTTATAGAGAATAAAAGGCAGAAAGACTGGAATCAGTGAAGCCAGCTAGTAGACTGCTACAATAATCCAGAAAGCAAATCTTTAGTGGGGGAAGACTGACTGCTTTAGTGCATTGCCAGCTTAAGGGGAGTTAAGAGTATATGTTAGCTAAAGAAGATAATATAATTTCACTCCATCCTTTTCAGAACACATCTGGGGAACATAATTGTTCAGTCTTGAGCACTATAGTTTAGGAAAATCATTGGTATTTGTACATGACTGCTCCAAGAAGTTGGATCAGGATGGTGAAAGGCCTTGAGTCTATGCCATATGAGAATCCGTTGATGGAACTGGGAATTTTTAGCCTGAGGGGGAGAAAAAGACTGGAGGCTAAAGGGGAAGTCATGAGAGCTGGATTTAGGAATGTGAAAGACAGTCTTATGGAAGAGAAATCAGGCTTGTTCTCCTGGGATGGGGGGGGGGGGTGGAGAAGTGGGAGCAAAAAGAAGATGCCAAGAGGTAAGAAGAGATTTAACATAAGCAAAGAAATGCTCCAGTAGTTAGAACTATCCAAAAGGAGACTGGGCCATCTCAGGGTTAATCCTTTACTGAAAGTCTTCCTCACAGGAAAGATTAGATGACCACCTGCCAGTTATGTTATAGAAGGAATTTGACACCGAGGTCTATCTAATGCTAGAATTCTATGATTCTATGTGAGGGGTGAGGACCTGGATTAGAGTGGTAAGAGTAGAATTGGTTTGGATATGAAATGCATTTGAAAGGCAAACCAGCATGACACCATGGAAAGGACATTGACTCTGGAGTCAGAGAACCCAGTTTCAAATGCTACTACTGATGTTTACTACCCATATGACTTTGGGCAAGGTACTTAGGTTCCTTCAGCCTCATTTTCCTCATCTGTAAAATGAGGGGGGTTGGACAAGATGACCTCTAAGTTCCCTTCTAGCCCTTGGTCTGTGGTATCATGCCTTAAGAAATGACTAGGGCTAAGTTCAAATCCGGCCTCAGACACTTAACACTAGAAGTGTGACCATGGGCAAGTCACTTAACCCCAATTGCCCTGCCTTCCCCCTCCAAAAAGCAAAAGAAAAATTTAAAAAAATACACACACACACATATCTCCAGATATGGTGAATGAAAGAAAAAGATGAGGCAAAGGTAATACTAACATCATGAGCCTGGATGATTGAGACGATGGTGGTGCCACAGTGGGTGACAAGGGCTGAGCAGTAGGGAGAGAAGCTGGTTTCAAGATTGCCCAATTAAGAAATCTTGTAGGCAGCTGAAGATGTGGAATTGCATCTCAAGTGGAAGGATAGGATTGGAATAGATTGAAGAATCACCAACAGAGATGATACTTGAAGTTATGAGAACAGAACAGTCCTTCATGGGAGGAAACCATAAGGAAAGAAGGGCAAGTGGACAAGGATGAGTTTGAGGGAACTGGTAACACTGAAGGTCATGGGGAGGGGGAGGGGGACAATACAAAGAAGCAATATGGTCTAGTGGTTAGAGTGCCATGAGGAAGATCTGGGTTCAAATACTGCCCCCAGCACTTACCTTCTATATGCTTGACTCTTTCCTTCTCTTTCCTTCCTTCCTTCTTTCCTTCCCTTTTTCCTTAATTTCTTCCCTCTTTCCTTCCCTCATTCCTTCCCTCTTTGCTTCCCTCATTCTTTCCCTCTTTCCTTCCTTCTTTCCTTCACTCCTTCTTTCTCTTTCCTTCCTTCTTCCCTTCTCTTTTTCTTTCATTTCTTCCTTCTTTCCTTCCCTCATTCCTTCCTTCTTCCCTTCCTTCCTTAGCCATAAAATCTTATGGTGGGACCAGATAGATAGGCTCTAAATTCCCTTCCCATTCTAAATCTGTGATCCTGTGTGAGACAAGAACAGAGAAGCAGTAAAAATCCATAGGTGCATAGAACCAGAGCTGGACAGGACCTCAGAAACCTTTTAATTAATCTCCTTTATTTTGGAGGTGAGGAAAAATAGGCTCAGAGATTTTAAGTGACTTACCCAGGGTAATGTAGGTAGTGAATGTCTGAAGTGGGGCATCAACCAGGTCCTCTGACTGAGAGCCCACATTCATTTCACTGTATCATGATGTGGTCCTTAATGTCATTAAGTTATCACTGTCAAGGACAGCAAAGCAGCCCAGGTTGAGAAGGATGGATAACAGTCCCCCTTAGTTAGGGATCATTATCTTTTCCTTTCTCCTTTTTCCCTTCTCCTGGCTCATGTCTTATCTAGCTAAGTAAAAGTCAGTCGCTCAGCTCAAGGGGCAATCTATTCAAATTCATTTTCAGAGGTGCTCACTGAAATTAGTATGCTGATTTAAACATACTTTGATCATGGTTTATCCTTAATTCCCTGAGTTTGGCCCCTTCTAATGCCTTCCCCCTCCTTTACTCCTAAACTTGCTGCTATTCTCTCAGTCTATGTGCTGTTTTTGTTTTGCCCTCTACTTTGTGAACTGATGAATAATCTCTTGCTCTGGGATCCAATTTTTGCTTAAAGGACTTTTTATGATCCTCTTATTAAATGCCCCAGAGATTCTTCTTAGAGCTTTACTTGGACTGAATTTGTGTAGTTGGGGGGGCTTTTTTGTTTTGCCCGGGTAGGTTAATCGGGATTTTTTTTTCTCTGCTGCTAAAATTACTATTTTCTTAAATGGTCCTGAAGCATGGTACCTCGGATGCTGTTGGGGTTTTGGACACTGTCCAGCTTAACCCAGCTGAAAATGAGCGAAGTAAAATGGTAACTCATTTGTCCCTGACTTCTTAATGCAGCCAAATCATTCTAACTCAGATCTGGTAGGGCGTTAAGCCCATGTGTGATGGTAAAAGTTGGTAGAATTTTCTGACCTTTTTTCTGTCCCTGTCTGTCTCCACCTTTTCCCCTTTAACTTTCCCTCTTCCCCACCACCACTAATTTAAATGTGTTAAGTTTATCTCTCACAAAATTTTTCCTTGAACATTCATCTGTTTAGGAAAGTAAGCAGATTCCCTCATTTTCAAGCAGCTCCACTAAGATCATCACTCTCACACAGCTTTGGCATGGCTTCACATGAGTCACTTGTGACTTGGTGGTCCTTAAAGTTGTTACCCATCATTACCAGAAGAGAGAATATTGGGATATCCCTGAGATCCCTCTGCCACTACAGGCAATATGTCTTCCATTTCCCTTAAGTCTATTGGAATGAGCCCTGATGGACTCTGCTCACTCTTTCATATTTTCCACATTTGAAAAGCTCCAAAGCCATATCTGATCGACAACAGAACAGTGAAGACTTTCGGGCTGACAGTGGGGACATAATTACAGATGACCATCAAGGAGCTGCCACATTAAACAATACAGCCTTCTAATGCACTCCAAAATCAACTGTTTACCTTTCAAATATTTCCACTGAAAAGTTTGAACAGGTGCAGTGTGGACTGTTTTCATAAAAGATATGCAAACAGAAGATAGCAAGGGTTTTTTTTTTTCTTTCTAAGACCACAACGCTAGTCACTCACTAATAGAGTCCTCACTGATTTATTCAAGGATAACAACAAAAATAAAAACAACCTGATATTTATATAGCTCATTAAAGTTTGCAAAGCCCTTCATATACATGCTTTCATCTGAGCCTCAAAACTACACTAAGAGGTGTTAATTATATCCATTTTATTAGGTGTTTTATATTTATGTATATAGTACAATAACATATATACAACATGCAACATCCATATAATAGTGCAATAAGAGTACAATTATATATAGTGTGCAATTTATAAATCAATTTATATGGGTAGCTAGGTGGTGCAGTGAATAGACCACTGGCCCTGGAGTCAGGAGGACCTAAGTTCAAATTTGACCTCTGATGCTTAACACTTACTAGCTATGTGACCTTGGGCAAGTGTAAGGGTTATGGGATTTAAAGATCTTCCATGCCTCATTGAACTTGCTGACGTAGCAGGAAGGGGCGGAGCAAGAGGAAGCAGAAGCCAAGCTGGAGTTCCTGCGGTGGCTGGCGGTGGCGGCGACGGCGGCGGCAGTAGCAGAGGCAGCGGCAGCGCGAAGCCCTTTTTGAGATAGCCAGAATTTCTGCTAAGGACTCCTGCTGAGGACTGCCAGGGGCCGGAGCTGCTGGGAGTGCGCTTCCCGGACGCTGGGTGGTTGCTGTGAGTGGGGAGAGGAGGATCTTTGCCTGAGGTAGCCTGTTCTGTTTTAAAGGCTTGAAAATGTGGGTGCTTTCTATTTTATCTACCTGTGCCAATGTCATAACTACTCTGATGGCTTTCACTTTCTGGTTTTGGGACTCAGTCTTTTGGTATCTTAATAAATTTTCCAGCTTATTCCCCCATATGGCAAGCATGATGTATTTTGTGATGGATAATTATATCAGCATATTTGTAATCTCCATAGGCATTGTGAATATGGCATTGCTGATACAGCAAGTCACTTAACCCCAATTGCCCTGCCTTTCCCCCCCTCCAAAAAGAAAAAAAAATAATAATAGTAAAATTAATTCATAAAATCTGTATATTTTATACATATACAATACAGTGTGGCAAACAGAATGGCTTCCTTCTTGCTCCTGATATTATATATATAATATTATATATAATATCTATGGCTATATATAAATGTGTGTATATTATATATATATATATATATATATATATATATAAAATGCAATTGTTTATACATTGTCTCCTCATTAGATTGCAAGCTTATTGAGGGAAAGTACAGTATTTTACTTTTTCTTTGTATCCTTATCACTTAGCTCAGTGCTTGACACACAGTAGGTGCTCAATAATTACATGTTGACTGACTACAGATTTTGTTATCCCCATTTTACAGATGATGAAACTGAGGCTTAGATTAGGCGAATGGCTTGCCCATGGTCACCCTCTAGTAAAAGAGAAAAGATTTGAATTCAGGGCTTTGTGATCCCATTCCCAGCACTCTATGTGTATCTATACAATGCTGCCTTTTGGATGTGAAATTAAAAATGATATTTTAAATACTTTAGCAAATCTGTGATTGAGGTCATCAGTGTGGATGAGATCCAATGATGCTGCTCACAAATCCATCCATAAGATTTCAAATAAGATATGATAATGGGGGTGGCTAGGTGGCACAGTGAAGAGAGCACCAGCTCTGGAGTCAGGAGGACCTGAGTTCAAATCCAGCCTCAGACACTTAACACAAAACTAGCCATGTGACCTTGGGCAAGTCACTTAACCCCAATTGCCCTACCTTCCCCTCTCCAAAAAGCAAAAACACAAACAAAAAAAGATGTAATAACGAATTGATCTCTTCCCTGGAGCCATTCCTACCACTTTATTCATACCTTCTTACACCACTGTTACTTACATACATCTCCTGTCTCGAGCACAGTTTCCTCTAAAGGGGAAAAGACATTAGATATGGGGTCCAAAGACAATGCCATGTACATCACAAACTTTTTGAATCAGCGTTTCCTCATCTACAAAACAGGCAGAAGGTCACAGGCAAGAGTTGGTCTCCCTGCAGCTCAGCCCTTGTCACTCACTGGCACCATCATCACCTCAATCCTCTAGGCTCACCATGTTAGTATTATCTTTGCCTCAGCCATCTCTTTCATTCTCCATATCTGGTCATTTCTTCCATGTCATTGGAAGAAGTATCCACACTGACAAGGCCACACCCAGCTCCATCAAAAGATCAAGGTGCCTACCTCCTCAGGCTGCCATGGGCATCAAATCAGATGCTATGTTAGAAAGGAATCTAGAATAGTAAAGTACCATCCATATAAATGGAAGTTATGTACTGTGGTCTCTCTGACAGCAGGGAATAACCTCATTCATCCTGTCTCCCAAAGCTCCTAGAGGCTGCAGTCAATAGGTATTGGTAGAATGATTGCCTGGAGAGAACTAGATGAAATGTTTGGTTTCAAGCTAGCTAAGTAATAAAGGAGTAATCACAACATTATTGTGTATATGTTGTATGTATTGTATAACATATATGATGTGTTCAGTCATTTCAGTCATGTCTGACTCTTTGTGACTCCATTTGGGGTTTTCTTGTGTAATGGGAATGCAAATTTGGAAGATCTTCCCTGCCCCTAGGCTAAAATGCACCTGAAGCCTGGGGAGGGAGGCTTGTTTTTCAGTAGATACTTCTTGATTGGCCAGTGAGTCAATAAGGTTGTTACGTTCTCTGAGCCAGGAGTAGGCTATATAAGCCCTGATGTGTAGCTTTGTTTTGGGACTCACTTTGAGAAGTGTTCTGTGATTTGATCTGAATTCTGGGAAGCCGTTGTTGAGAGTCCCCCGGCTTTGAAAAACCCAGATGTGGAAACCCAGATGTTGACTGGGTATGGATGTAATGGTTGGACAGTTTGGAAATCTGTCTACTTGATCTGTTTCTGTCTTGATAATTCTGCCTGTATGCTTTGAAGCTCGGGGTGCTGACCTTTTTCCCCTGAACAAGGTAAACGATATATGTCTGACTGATTAAAGTAAGCTTGTTAACCCATTTTGAGTTGCTTTCCTTTAACAAAGCAGATCCAAGAATCTGTATGGGCAGCAAACCCTGAGGACGCGCTTGGGGTGCTTGCTGCTACATCTTGGCAAAGATACTGTAATGGTTCGCCATTTCCTTCTCCAGTTAATTTTATAGATAAGGAAATCAAGGCAAACAGGGTGAAGTAACTTGCCCAGGGAGGCACAGTCAGTGTCTGAGGCAGGATTTGAACTCTTATCTTGCTGACTCCAGGCCCAGAATCCTATCCACTGAACCACTTAAGCAGCCACACTTAGTACGACTCAAAACCTTCCCTGGCATTCAACCCTTGAGTTTAAGTGACATCCACAGTGGCAAGTAAGACAAAGAAAAAAGATCGTACATACCCAATTTGTCACTCTAAAATTCCTAGAGACATCTCAGGTAAGAGATAGGAGAAGCCAGAACAATGGGAAAAATAAGAAAACCCTCTCTACATTTCTCTCTTGCCCAATGGACCTCGTAACTGAGTCTCCAAGACTTGTCTTCAAGACATTCCAGGCCAGAGGAACTTTGGAGCTATGTTCCTCACCCACTGGTAAACTTGGCCTCGGGGACTTTTGAAGGGTCAGCCTGTTCTGGGAGAATTAAGAATCACACCTGACTTGTGGGCAAAACCAGGTGATGAAAAGAAAAAATAATCACACCCCCTAAATCACTAATCAATGTGAGCTAAATGCCTTACAAAGATCAGCTCCTTTGATGCGCATAACAATCTCTGTAGGTAAATAATGATAATTAATAATAATAATAGCTAACATTTATATCCTTGAAAAATGCTTCACAATTTAATCCTCACAATAATTCTGTAAGGGTGGTAAAATCATATCCTGATTTTAGAGATGAGAAAACTGATGCTACACTGAGAAGTTAAGCAATAATAGCTAATAATAATAGGCAGCATTTATATAGATAGCACTTTAAGGTTCACACAAAGCACTTTACATATATTACTTCATTTTACCCTCACAACAACCTTGGGAGGTAGGTGCTACTATCATATTCATTTCACAGATAAGGAAACTGAGGCAGACAGATGTTAAATGATTTGCCCAGGCTTGCATAGCTAGTAAGTGTCTGAGGCCAGCCTTGAATTCTGGTCTTTTTGACTCCAGGTCCAGAAACTTATTCAGGTGCCATTCTAATCTGTTTTTATGGATGAGGAAATTGAGGCTCAGAGAGGTTAATGAACATGATCAGGGTCACACAACTGGTAAAGATTTAAAGTAAGATTTAATCCAGATTTTTCTGATCCCAAGTGCCACATTCTATCCTCAATGTCTTGTTGTGACTCTGTGGATACCACAGGTGTTCAGGCAAAGTAAATCATTCTTGAGGGTCCACCAAGTGACAAAAAAATGAAAGAAGCCTTTGAATAACCTCAGGCAGAAAAAAGGCTTTCTTAGTGGAGCTGTGGAGATGGCCTATGCTCATGGCCTCCTCAAAGCCTCCCCAGCCCTACTCCTTCCTACGGGAAGGAAGAATCCACACATTGATATCAGGGGTGCCTCCCTGACATTCAAAGACAATGCTCCTTAGAATTTGCAATCATGGAAAAACCAACAATGAGACCAAACATCAAGACGACCCTTTGAGTTCCCCATAGTAGTAACCAAACTGGTTGCTTTCTGACAAATAACAGGAGAAATACTAAAAAGAAGAAAATATCCATACCAACATGGGAGTCAAGGTGACATATCTTATGGGACGGATCCAAAGGGTTTCCCTAGATTAAAAGTACTAATTAGATTATTTGTTCATCAGGACCAGAGTGTGTTTTCTTCACTGGGAAGGCCCTAAACGCATAAACCACAGTCGTCCTAGAAATATTCTAAGTGTCGTTGATAGTCCCATTTTTCAGAGAGAAAAGTTGAGTTCTAACCATTTTTGATGCAGTCTTGAAGGAAGGAATACTCCATGTAACTTGATTCCTGCACTTTTCCCCTTGGAGCTAAGTAGTGAGTGGGCTTCTTCCCAGAGCTGACGTCACCCTTGGGAGCCGCATGTTTCCTACCACTGGGATGGTTCCATTTGAAAAACAATGGCCCTTCATGGAGAACTTTCAATCCCAATTAGGCTCAGGAACTCAGGCAAATGCTGTATCTGAGCTGGAGAAAGCTACACACAGGAAACTGGGAAAAGTGCCCCCAACCAGTTTTTGTTTGGTGATAATCTTTTCTCCTTCAAATTGTCAGATTTTCTTGTTTTCAGACTGAGAGCAGAAGCAAACAATGCAAAAAAAACACCAAAACCCAACAATAGCAACAACAACACCCACACACTCGGGTAGAGATAGGCTACTGATCACTGTTTTATTTTATGAGTTATGAAGCCACACAGATTTCCCAGCCTGGTTACATTATGGTAATATGCTTTGTCATAAATTTACCATATCCTTCTGCTTGTCTATAAAAAACAGTCTGCTTCTCATCTTTCTAACTTGGCCTGGATACAAAACTTCAACTTGAAATACCTAACAATATGTCATATTCACCAGATCCCTGACAGCGATTTCCAAGATACATAATATTATTAATTGTTTTTGAATGTAATTGAACAGTTATGAATCCAAAAGTATAAAAATGACATTTACCCATCAACAGTTCTCGAAACATATACACAAAAGGAGAAATGAAAATAAGACCAACAGGATTCATAATTTCAAAATTATACCCTTGGAATCCAAAATGACATTAAGAGAACAGAGAGGAAGTAAGAAATGAAAGAAGGGGGAAAAAAGAACAGTAACTTCGAAATATTATACTTGTCTTTTGATAGGAAAAAAAGTGTAAGCTAAATTATTGTTATGTTTGGGAAAACTGTCAAGACATTTTCTGTCTCCTTAAACTATTTAAAGAGTTATGGGTGGATAAAATGCAGGTCTCGGGAAATTACAGACCAAAGTAGGAGTGAATGGGTGAGCTGATTTACTTAACTGTCAATTCAATCTCATTAATATTTTAAAATGGACTTATTATACATGCAGCGTTCCTTGAGGTGCTGGACAGACGGCTGAGGTCTGGCTCACACCTAGTCTGTGATCTCACCAGGGTGACACACTGACCCATGAACTATAAAACACAATTACAGAGTCATAGTTCAGAGGAACCATGCAAGTCATCTAGTCTGACCCCCTCATTTTACAGATAGGGAAACTGAGTTTCAGAAAAAGAAAGTGACTTGGTCAAGGTCGCACAAACATCACCCAAAAACTTCTGTGTAGTTAAGCACAAATATAAAGTACTAGAAACAGTAATTATCAGTGTCAGGAGAGATCAGTGTGGGTCAGGGTAGTTAAGTTACCTGTAAGAGATGGGATTCTGTGTATACCTTAGGGACTAGGTGGTCTTTGGAAAGGTAAAGAGATGATAGGAAGATCTTATAAGAAGGGTATACAGCATGGTCAAAGGTTCAGTAGCAAGAAAAAGTGGGGCATGTGTTAGGGACAGTGAGAAGCCCAGTTTTATAGACTAAGTGACTGTAAGAAGAAAGGAACATAATTAGGCTTGAAGTAAGGAAAAATATTCCTAACCACTGGTACTATCTAAAAGTGTAATGGGTCTCTTGGCATAGTACTGGGCTCCCCCTCACTGGAGGCCTGTAAGCAGAGGTAGGATGCCCACTTCTTGTTAAAGAGGGGATTCTTTTCAACTAGGTTAGATGCTGCGGTCCCTTCCACTTTGAAATTTTGAAATTCCAAAAATTTCAGAAGCAGGTCCCTGGGAACCAAGAATTTGGGCTTCAGCTCACACACATCTCAGAAACATGAAATAAATATGGCTGAATGGAAAGAGTCCTAGGTTTGCATTCAGGGCCCTAGTTTCAAATCCCACTTGTGGGAAAGCAAGTAATGTCACTTCCCCTCTGAGAACTGCAGTTTCTTCTATAAAAAGAAGGTTTTGGACTACAGCAGGGTCTCTTCATGTTTTTACGTCATGCCACCCCTCCCACCCCACCATCTTCTGCCCCTTTGGCAGTGTCTGGTGAAACCTATGAACCCTTTCTCAGAAGAATGTTTTGCTTTGTTTTGTTTAATGGAAGGAAATATTAAATTTCAGTTAGAAGCTAGTGAAAATTAAAGATGTATTTTTTTCCAGTCCAAGTTCACAGACCCCTTGAAACCTAGGAGTGTGGGGACCCCAGCTGAAGAACCCCTGGCCTAAATGGTCTCTGAGGTCCCTTTCAGCTCTAAATCCTATAATCCAACTAAATTAATTTATTTCTTTCCATTCAACAAATATCAACCAACGTCTATTACTGCAAAGTGCAGTTTCTGCAAAGGTTAAGTTCTACAAAGGGTACAAAGACTAAAACTCAAGTCTCATGCAGTCAAAGAGAAGCTGTATAATCAGTCAATCAATCAGCAAGCATTGATTAAAGGCTTGCTAGCTGTCAGGCTCCTTGCTAAGTATTAGGGATAAAAAGAAAAATCAAAATTAGATCTTGCCTTCGAGAAGTTTACATTCTAACGAAGACCACAGGAACCTAAATCAGTGTGTGTGTGTGTGTGTGTGTGTGTGTGTTTATGCATGCCCATGCAAGCACACACACATATATGATAACTATAAAATAGCTGAAAAACAGCATAGAGAGTAGCTGGTGGGATAGAAGGCAGTGGGGGAAAGTCTGATAGGTAATTTCTCCATTCCATTTCCACCAGACTGATAAATCTCCTATTCAAAAGAGAAATCCCTTTTCAAATCCAGTCCCCTACTTCAATACAATGATTTATTGAAGAGATTTGGCACTGAAAAGGACCTTAAAAAATCATCTTGTCTAAGAATCTCATTTTACAGATGGGGAAACTGAGGCCAAGAGATGTGAAGTGTCTTGTCCCAAGCCATATATAACAAAGTCAGGATTTGAATCCACGTTTTTTGCCTCTAAATCCTTGTACAGCTCAGTCCCTATGTCAGAATGGCCCAATCTCCCCTCATCTCTCTTCAGATAACAGGGTCTCAGTCAGGTCAAGTCGACAAGGATTTATTAAAATGCCTACTATGCCCCAGACATTGCACTAAGCTCTGGGAATACAAAGAAAGGAAAAAGAGAGTTCCTGCCCTCCAGGAGCTCAGAGTCTAATGGGGAAGACAACAAGAAAACAACTGCATTCAAAAATGCCCATATATATGAGGATAAATTGGGCATTCTCAATAGAGAACTAACAGGAAGATGACTAAATAAGCCAATTCTAAAGGCAGACGTAGCAAAGGGATAAATTTCCCATCACATTTCAACCTGTCAGCTTATCTGCTTAAGGAAACAGTTTTTTTTTTTTCAATTATTCGCAGATTTGAATGGGCACACATCTTTACAATCCAGGCAGTAAGTACAGTGCAGTAATGTCAAATTCACAGAGAAAAGGGGTCACTAAATCCTACGTAAGGATCCCTGCTGGTGCATATTGACTTAGAAAACCACATATTAACATTATCTATGTTCTGTTGGATTTTTATCTGGTTAAATATTTCCCAATTACATTTTGATCTGGTTCCTGGGCACTCCATAGTGTTGCTAGCCCATTGTAGCCCTCGACACCACTAGATTACAGTGAAAAAAAGCAATGGACCTGATATCAGAGGACATGGGTATGAGTCCTGCTTCTATTATTATCTGTGGCACAGACCTTGGCCAAATCATTTGACTTCTTTGGACTTTGGTTTCCTCAGCTATAAAATAAAGGAAATGGACTAGAGCCCCCAAAGCTCCATTCCAGCTATAAATCCACAATCCTATGATATTCCAGAGACTAGGGATCTTTGGTTATTTTTTCTTTCTGACTTGGGGTTCCTGAGGACACTCCCCTAATTTAAACTTACTAATGTTCCACTGGCCTCATCCTTTTCCAGAAGTATCAGCACAAAGCTACAGAATGATTCCTACAATAAAGCCAATATAGCAGCAACAACAACCACAATCACAACAGCAGTGGGTTTGAGGGAGGAGAACATTAACATCAAACCACTAGTGTTCTCAGTGAGGTAGATGATCCACACTTCACAGACAACAGGAGACTCAAGTTATCAGTCCAACAGCCTTACTTTGGCACACAAGAGTATCACTCTTTCGATGGAAATTCAGTCTGTGTTGGCCTTGGCCATTCAGTGAAGGGCCCAAAGGATAATGGAGGAGGGTTAGGGTTGTAAAACTCCTTGAAGGCTGGAATTTCTGGTTTTAGCTTCTCATGTGGTACTCCTCACATTAGCTCTGTAGTCAGCACTCCATAAATATTTGCTGATCAGATATCAGGTTGCAAGACAATCTAGCAAGAGACCTCTTGGTTTCACCTCTAACTCATACTACATTCCCCATACCCTTGCCTGACTGATGTTGTATCAGAATCTCCTAACCCTATCAAAAACATACGTCATCAGGTAGCAACAGATGGACCCTCAGAGAGCAGGGAAGACAAAAAATGAAGAAATACAAAAAAGGTTAGAGAAAAAACACACAGACCCAAACTCCAAAGCCACTATTTATTGTCATACCCATCATATTCCTGTGCCCATTTTCCAAACAATTGTTTCTATATTGGATCATTTGAGGCTGAATTACTGAATGAGGAGGTGGAGAGGAAAGAGACTTATTAAGGTCACCACATTGATCCCCAGGGATTACTTCCTCATGTATTTTCTCATGCTTTGTCAAGTTCTGTCTCCAGCATCTCCAGTACCGAGACCTCTATGTCTTCCCCGAGGAGACTACATCCACACACTTGATCAGACGCAACCCCACTGTGAAATTTGTCCTGATTTTTCTCTCTGCTTAACTTCACCCCATTACTTCCAGCTACCTCCCCAAAGACCCTGACAAATAATGTCTCCATGGATCTTGCTCCACCTTCTCCTTCTTCCTCTTCCTATACAAAGAAGATGGCACAAGGCTTGTGTGTAAGGAGAGATTTCATTGGTGTATCAAAGGAGAACCCTAAAGATTGCTTTTAACTTTTTATTAAAAGCTTAAGACTTAGCATAACCAAGATAGTCAATTAAAATTTAGTGACTTTTTTATTAATTTTAATAGAATATCATATCAATTCTGACTCACTTCTAAGTCTTCATCAGTTTCTTTGTTACAATCAAGAACTTGGATGGATCTCGGAAGTCAATTAGCTGAATTTCCTCATTTCACATCTGAGGAAACTGAGGTCTAGAGAACTTGTGAGGCACAGATGTGGTAAGTTGCAGATGTGGGATGGAATTCAGGTCCTTTGATGTCAAATTCAGCATTTTTCTCACTGTTCTGTTGACTTCCATCCATGCTCATTAACTTATCTGTTTCAATAGATACTTGTAAATGCTCCATCATTCAGAATCCGCTTTGTATCTTTGCCTTACTTCATAAAAGCCTTTCTCGATTTCCTTGTATTCCCCGTACTCATTAATGGCATTACCATTCATATTTTCTTGATGTATCTCCATTTCTTTATCCATTCCCTTACAGTTAGACCTTTAGGTTGCTTCCAGTTCAAAACAGAACCTCATGTCATCATTTCTTCTCCCTCA
>NW_027187339.1:2740529-2867945 GCF_028583685.1 Petaurus breviceps papuanus | reverse complement strand
AAGGGAAGGGAAGGGAAGGGAAGGGAAGGGAAGGGAGGGAAGGGAGAAAGACAAAAGGGGGATAAATGAAAGAGGGTAAGATAGAAATGAGACAGAGGAGAGGGAAGAAGAGAGAAACAAATGTAAAGAGAAGGAAAAAGATTTCATTAACCCCCTTATACTCATAATAATGATGGGCCAAAATAAGTATGTACGTCTGCATTCAAATATAGAGAACAGACATCTTAACAAAACAGAATTATGGCTATCACAGCAGTTTGTGGAAAAATTATTAGCTTTATTACTACAAAAGTAGTTTGAATAGAAGTCTTCCAGCTGTTAAATCTGATCATCAGAACACTGCCAATTTTCTCTGCCAGAGAGTCCTTTTGTGCAGTAGGGAACTTGTTGCAATTAAGGGATTTTCTCACTTCTTAATAATTCTCAGATTTGGAAGGTTTTCTCATAAGTAACAATCCAAGTGGGTGTATCATATTCAGTTTCTTCTCCTCATTTTCACAAGTTGCTGGAGACAGTTAAGCCTTCTGCAGATAAGGATGATAATTGCATGTGTCTCCAGTAGCTCCACTCTGAGTGAGGCTTCCCAACCTGCCATGATATGAAGGCCAGAGCAAACCTTTGGTTGCAATTTTTGTGATCCAACCCTTCTCATCCCATGTGTTTCACAGGACAGCTTTCCTCTTCCCTATGGGTTCTCAGCATCAATCACCTCTGCCTTGTACTGGGAATAAATGCTCTATCACTGCTGATCTCTCAGTTCTGAATTAGAGACTTCAGCCAAGTGAGGGGGGAAAAGACTATATGTTTGATGAGGAGGAACAAGGTACCAAAAAAAAAAGATTTGGGGACAAAGTAATCAAAAAACAAAATAAAACAAAAGCATTTTCCTTACAGCTCAAAATGAACTGAACTTGGTTATCCAAAATAATTTTTAAAGTAATACTTTCCTTTTCATTGTCATATAAAGAAATCTGATGCACAGAGTAACTATGAATATTAGGCAAACCCAGGTATAACCCAATTGGTATTTTTTAACTGGTCTTATATTGTACTAGGGGCTGGGGACCATTAGGAAGAAAGTAACAGACATTGGAGAAATACTTGGTGGTTTGATACTGACAGGACAGCATGATTGGGAGACAACAGTAGTCCACTGGAAAGACCATTGGATTAGGAATGAGTGAACCAGAGTTCAAATCTCACCTCTTATCATCTACTTGGTTTTCAGTTTCCTTATCTGTATAATGAAAGTGTTAGACCTGATGGCTTTGGAGGTTCTCCTAGATCCGATCAACAATTAGATGACCTTAAAGATGGAGTAAGAAGAAGAGTTCAAAAAGAAAGAGAACTATTTGTAAGAGGAAAAGGAATGGCGAGGAAAAGGAAGAGAAATAAAAGAAAAAGAATACAGAGAAAGAAAAGAGGAAGAAAAGGAATTAGTGGAAGAGAAAGAAGAGGAATAGAGAGAAAAGATGATAGAGAAAGAACAGAAGGAAGATGAGGAAAAAGCAGAAGAGAAGAGCTCCAGGAATAGAAAGAGAAGAAATTAAAGAAATTGAAGGACAATATAGGAAAATTACATCTTTGTCAGGCAGTAGGGCAAATAAGGGCCTCCATTTCATATGATCATTTTCATAGATTCTAGAGTCAATATTCAGACACATTCCTGGAGGCCAATGTATAGCATTTCATTTCTGCCTAGGATAGACTCAACCAGACCAGTTGGTGTTCAGTGCTTATAATGTACTCTATAACTATACTCCAAGCACAGCCTTGTTATTAATTACCATGAAAAGGTCAAGGTCCCAGATCACGTGTACCCCAGGGCTCTACCAGAGTTCTAATCCCATATTTCCAGCTACATTCTGGGTTTCCACCTGGATGTCCCATTGGTAAGTCAAACCCAAAAGGTCCAAATGAGCTCATCAACTCCTCAAAAATCTGCTACTCTCCAACCTATTTTCCATCTTAGCCCCAGGCTCTAAGGCTTGTCACTTCAAAGTAAACCTTCACACTTTTTTCTCCTTTACCATGCAGATCCAAGGAGATGCCAAATTTTATCCTCCCAGGCTCCATAAAATCTCTGTATAAGTAACTTGGTAAACTGGTAAGGTGCAAATAATGACAGCACCTAGCTCCCATGGTTATTGTAAGGATAAAATGAGGTATTTGTAAAAGTAAGTATGCTAGATATTATTATTATTAACTAATTTTTCATAATGACACTGAGTAGTAGAATGTCATTTTTGAAGCTAATGTCTGTCTTCCTCGTGACAGCCTTTCAAACACTTAAAGATGGTTCTCATGCCTACTGCTCCCCCAAATAATCTCTTCTCTAGGACAAACATCACCAATATTTTCTACTAACCTTCCTGTCATGAAATGGAGGGCCCTCACCATTCTGGTAGCCTTCCTCTGGCCATTCTCCCACTTCCCCATGTTCTTCCTAAATTGTGAATGCTCTATACCAGATGTGGCCTGACCACGGCATAGTACAATGGGATTATTGCCTCCTTATTCCTGGAAGCTGTACCCCTCTTAATAGGGCTCAAATTCACATTAGATTTTTAGCTACCATAACATACTGGTGTCTAATCAGATTCCACACAGCAATGCGCATAGTGCTGGGTACAAAGTCAGACATAATAAATACTCATTGCATGGAACAACTGAGAAGAAGGAAAATCAGGTGCAAAGGAAGAAACTGAAAGAACAGAGAAAGGAAAGAGAGGAGCTTCTGTTTTTCCTGATATTCAGGGACGTTGAGAGCTATGAAGAGATGAAAGGGGGTACAGAAAGCTTACTCTACCAACAGTTTCCAAAACCAAGAGATCTGTCAGGCAGGTTATACTTTGGTCAAGATTGGTATGTAAGTGACCAGATATGGAGGACTAGATGAAGAGAGGCCTGGAAACAGCTGGTGCTGGTAGCCCAGGCTGTGTGCTATGAGTGCTGAATCACCAGGATAATCCACTCAAAGGGCTGAGATCATGAAAGCACCAACACAGAAAGCCCCAATGGGGGACATTTTCATAGCCTGATTCCCAGAAGTTACCATTCTCTAGTTCCTTCCTCCCCAAACTAAAACCCCAGCAGGGCCTTTATTAACAGCCACATATAAGCTTCCCAAAGCTCTCCCTGGATGTCTGATTGCAGACTTATTGCTTCCCCTGGGAGGACTCAATGATTAGGTGGCATTAGGCCTTCCTTGTCACATGGTACCAGGCAGAATGGAATGATAAGCCACAAGATGGCACCCCCAGTTGGCTTAGAGGGGAGGAAGATTTAGAATAAGTAGCACATAGCCTTTAAGGGGTAAGGAAGAGGGGGAGTCACTCCTTCTTATTTTGTGCATGAACTACTTTGGGCACTGTAAATTCTTATTTCCTATATATTTCATTCAGCTGTCTAAATGAAGTTTGCTCATATCACCACCACTGTGCAGAATCAATCATGTCTTTCCATGCAGAATGCTAATTGTGTGCCTCCCAGAGAAATGAAATGCTCTAAAGAGGCCCTTTTAAATGTGTGTATGTGTGTGTGTGTGTGCGTGCACGCATGTGTGCCATTACATTTTGGAATTCACGGTGCTTTTAAAATTATCCACTGATGTAAATCTTCTCAAACCCAGCCATGACCTAACTAAAATCCTACAGTCCAGCAGAATGAATACTGATCCAGGTTCACAGAAATTACAAATTATTTCATCCAACCTGCCCATTTTACAGAGATTACTACCTCTGTGTGGTAAGCTAGGTGGTACAGTTAATAGAGTGATGGGCCTAGAATCAGAAAAACCTGAGTTCAAATCTAGGCTCAGACCCTTCCTAAATTTGAGACCCCAGGTAAGTCACTTAACCTCATTTTCCTTATCTGTAAAATGGGGATAACAAAATCACCTACCTTCCCAGGAAGTTGTTGTGAAGATCAAATGAGATCATAATTGCAAAGTGCTTAGCACAGTGTCTGGCTCTGTATAAGTTATTATATTTCTATTATTTTTAGATGATGATGTAAAGGACTCTCAAATCTAGAAAAAAGTCCGTGGTGACCTCTAGCCATATCTTTATTTCCCCATCACTAACTAACTGCCTGTTGTATACTTTCATTTGGATGTCAGACTCTACTTAGCCAAAGTTGTGCCCCTTATCTTTCCTCTAAGACCGGCTGCTCCTCCAAACTTGCCCTTTCCATTGATCCTCCTAATCCCTCAGGCTCATAACCGCAGAGTAATCTGGATTATTCCCTCTACCTCAAGGCTTCTTGGCCTGGGGTCCAGGAACTTTAAAAAATGACCTATTTTGATAACTATCTCAATATAACTGATTTTCTTGGTAAATTTTACATATGTTATTGTACATGCTTATGAGCGTTATTATAAGAAGGGGCCCGTTGGTTTCACCAGATATTGGAAAAGGGGTCTATAATGCATAAAAAGATTAAGAACCCTTGGATTACATCATCAACCCTGCTCAAAGATTTTACATGGCTCCCTATTGCCTCTAGGATTAAAAAAAACAACTCCTCACAGTCTGGCATTTAATTCTTTTCACAATCTGGTTCCAACCTACCTTTGCTGACTTATTTCATGTTATTTCCTTTCACATACTTAAACTATAGCCAAACTGAATTATTTCCAGTTTCTTGAACCTGACTCTTCATCTCCTACCTCCTTACATTTGGATAATCTGTTTGGAATATAGACCCTTCTCATTTTTACCTCTCTAAATAGTTCTCTTCCCTTCAAGGCTCAACCCGAGTATCCCCATAAGTCTTCCCTTAGTCCATTTGTTAGTGATTTTTTCTCACTCAGATTACCATGTTTTTACTCATCTATTGGGATATTTTATCTCTGCATCCCCACTGCCTGTTCAATTCAAGTTCCTTGGGAAAAAGGGCTGCCTCATTTTCATCTTTAATGAATAATTAAGAAGCGTTTTATTAGTAAGAGCTTAACAAATACTTGGCCAATTGAGGAAAATGGGACTCAGAGAGGTGATGTAACAGTGATGGGGAAGGATTTTGGTTGTTTTTGTTGTTGTTTGTCTACTTTAGGTGGGCATTTTGGAAGCTTAAAAACAAACAAAAAAAAGAAATTGACAATAATAATCCCATACACATAATGGAAAATAAAAAAGAGGACTCTACATAAAACCACTAATTTTCATCTCAGGTTGTGTTTTCTCAGATGTAATACATTCTAAAAAATACTTTCAAAACCGTTCTACTTGTCTGTGCTGCCTTCTGAACTTGCTTCTGTTCTATGCATTTTTTAAATGTTAACAATGGCCCTCTCCTTTGGGCCATCAGTATTGCTAACCCACCTCCCCCCAATCCTCATTTAGAATTGTAGAGGCAGCATTTTGAACCTGATCTTCTTCCTCCCAAAAAGCTGTTAAATTAACAGCATAGCGTAAGCCACCTTGGCTCTCCACCCCACCCGCCATATCGAAACCTGTTCTAGATGACCTCACAGGACACAGTCTAACGAAATTAAATTGGCATGCAAGCCAATATTTTGCATCCAGTTAGTTGGATAACTGGTTTCTGGCTCAGCGCTGGGGTGGCAGGGGCGAAAACAATAGTAAGCCTCACTACCTTTGGCCTTTACACTTTCATGTGGGTGGGGGCCAAGAATGGCTCTGTCAAAGGGGGAACATTATTTCCCTGGAGTTATTTCCAAGGGATTTATTTATTTGCTGAGTGAGTAACCCCTGAATGCCTTCTACCTGCCCCCACCCAAATCTATTTTAGATATTTGCCACTGGATTTCACAGATAACATAATTAAACACAAAGGTTATTTTATTCAACTTACAAATCATCTCCTTGGAAATGGCAATGATGCTTCCCCCAAAATAAATAAATAAGTCAGGCCTCTCTAGGATGCTGACTCCACAGCCCCAAGCCCCCAAGGACCCAATTGCTTCCTCAAGCACCTGATGGTCACAGTGACAAGCAGATTGCCTTCCACCACCAATTTTGGGCACATGTGAAAAATACTGTATACCGCTTGCTGGTATGTGGTCCAAGATGACTCATAAATCTTCCTTTATCTCCTTCGTGGTGTTAGCAGAAAAGGATGAGTTGCTTTTTTCCATCTCATTCTCCTGTCTATCTGTCTGTTACCCATGCCCTTGAGCAAAGATTACTGATGCCCTGCCTTTGATATATGACACATCACACGCAGCGGCTTTTCATCAAGTGAATTAACCTGGAAAAATGCAAACCTACCTGCCAGTGGCTCCCAAACTTTGCACGATGCCTTTGTAGGCGCCCCATCTGATGGTAAGGAAGGGCGGGGGAAAGAAACACAGACAATTAAGGGACTCTAAACCTGGGCTCTTAGAAATAACTCACTACAATGAACTGCTGCTGCTTGTGCGGAGGACCTCTATAGAGGGGGGTTAAATTAAACATCTCAGACTCAGTCACAGTTTAAAATGCTTTTGCATTTGAGTGGGAAAATGCCATCTCTCTCCCAGTCATTTACAGTGTGTGGTTTTGCATAATGACAGTCACCCTGGAAGCCACAGATAATATAGTTACAGAAACAATTTTGCGATTCTTAATCGATAACCCAAAAGGGATTGGGGAGGGAATGCTGACCAGGGAAGAGAAGGATAAATAGAAAGGGACAGAGAAACAGGAGCCATTGTGAGTAAACAAATGGAGACATACTACTTAGGCCCCTTGTCCTTGTTCTGCTCATGGTTCTGGAGTCCCCATTCCAGAACTGTTCATTAATCAACAAGTATTAATTAAGGGCCTACTATGTGCTTTGCTCTGCTCATGACTCTGGAAGCTCTATTTCAGAACTGTTCATTAACTAATGAGTGTTTCTTAAGGGCCTACTATGTGCTAGGATACAAGTACAGAGAGAGAAACAATCCTGTAGTTTTTATATTCCAAGAACTATCATCAACAACAACCACATTCATATAACTAGTTAAGGCTGATAAATGATTACAATGAGAGTGTTTATACCAAATTAAGGTTTGCAAAGCTTTATTATCTCAATTGAGTCTCACAATAATCCTGGCATTATTACCCCCATTTTACAGAAGAGGAAACTGAGGCTGACAGACTGAAGGGACTCACACAAGTGTTTAGAGCAGGATTTGAACTAAGGTCTTTCTGACTAAGTCTAACTCTCTGGTGAGGAGGCATGTGGGGTTTCATCCAGGCCACCAAATGCAATAAATGTGGTTAATATTGTCAATCCTTAGGCGACAGCAAAAAATAAACTAAGTTAGCACCTGATGGGCAAAAATAATTAGGTAAAATAGGAAGGCATCAATCTGTACCTGGGCTGGATGTGTGCCCTGTTCTACTCCCATCCCCCTACCCACCCCTGTAGCCTCTCCAGTAGCATTCTTGTGCCAGTGTCCCAGTCTGCCTTCTATGGGGAAGAATCCTGCCTCCTGCCCCTTCATTCAGAGCTATTTCAAGACACTTGTCCCAGATCCAAAAATTCTTCCTATAGGATTCTGTCGTTCAACTTGAGAAGCATTCAGTAGCCAACGGATTGGTGCTAGGTCCTACCACTACCAAAATAAAATAGTCTCTTATCATTATCTAATTACTGAATGCCCCACCCCAAGTAAGGTAATGCACAAAATATTAAGATAAATAGAATGAGGAGGGCATGACCCATACCTACATCTAAAAAAACTCTAGTCTAAGTAAGGAGAAATGAGGCATCTCTGAGAATGGCAAGATTGACAGTTGTTAGAATCTTTTTTCATTGGAACCCAATTAGATTCAAACATTTGACTGATCAGAGTTTATCTCCTACATTCTAATTTTATAAGAAACAGGCAATATGATAGAAAAATAGTATTACCAGAATTTAAGGGAAAAATAAAAAGTAAAAAAAAATTTTTTAACTTTTCTAGGATACTATATTAGGTTCTGTACACATTCTTTTTTTTTTTAAAGCAATTGGGGTTAAGTAACTTGCTCAAGGTTACACGGACAATTATTTTGTGCGGGTGTTAAGTATCTGAGGCTGGAACCAGTCCTGGGTCTCCTGACTCCAGGGCCGGTGCTTTTACTCACTGCACCACCTGGCTGCCCCCAGTTCTGTACAAATTCTGTCATGAGATCAGAATGATGACTGAGAATCTGACAAAGCTTTGATCATCAAAGATTAAAACATATTTGCCAGGCTATATTTAATAAGGCAGGAAATGGTATTTAGAAATATTTCTAACAATAATAAGAATTAGAGAAAAGTTTTCTAATTATTAGTTAATCAGAAAACTAACGTATCTAAACTATCCTAGCCTCTGAGCATTCTGGCTGATATTCTACTCTACCTATGTTTACAAAATGTAAATAAGGTCACAAAGAGAAGCTCCAGAGAAAAGAGAACACAGCCTATAAAACACATTCCTCATGTACAAAAAAAAAATATTCTGAGAAATAGTACAAGTATTCTTATTCTCATTTTACTGGTAAAGAAACTGAGACTGAATAACTACTCAGTTATTTCCAAGAAGTGAGTTTCCAAAAATAGTAAAGCCAGTGAGTTTCAGAGCTGGGACTTGAGTCAATTCTTTTGACTACAAGTCCAATGCCTTTCTACCATTTTTCTTCTTTCAGGCCACACTAACACAAAATGGCATCATTACAGCTTGAAAGGATGGGTGTAACTTTGTCTACACACAGGCACAAATGGGTTGAATGAGTTTGTAAGTTGTTGTTTTATTTTTTTTTTTTGCAAGCACAGGGTGGGTGGTGGGACTTTGCCAAACTATCCCTGATCTCAACTGTCTTTTGTTGCCTCACCTTGCTCACTTATTAAAATAATAAGCATCTGGCATTTTATGAGGTACATCAGGCACATAGTTATTAAATACATCTCACCACCTGCCTCAAATGGTCATAGGTGTTCATTTCTATTTACAAGAGAAAAAGTGGTAGTTTCATAACTTGGAACCAATTCTAAAAGACAAAAATGGGGAGAAGAATGGGCACCCCTTATGTCTCCATGCTACTGTTTTGCCCAAACAACACACCTCTTTTTTGAAACAATTCTCTTTGTTGGATTCAAATAAGCAATGCCAAAGAAACATGGGGAACGAGATCATGAGTCCTCTTGGGCACACCCTGCTGACTTGGGTGACTTTCAGGCACATATCTCCTTCCCAACTCTCAACTTCTCATCATCCCCATGTTACAAACAGTATCATAAACTTTTTAATAAACTGATAAGCTTTTGTATATTATCTCCCCATAGGACAGGGTGGGTCAAATTATAAGTATGTAAGAAAAATTTTTGAACAAATGAAAAAGATGAAAATGAGAATGAATAACAGAATAGTGATTCCTCACCCCAAACTTACCCACCAGAAATGTTCTCTCCACAAAATAAGTACCTATTACTGAATCAACATTACCAGCAAACCAACTCCTATTTATCTGTGGCTGTGGAAGGCAGAAAGGGCCTAGATAAAGAGAACCCACAGTTACCTCCCTAAACCACATTAAAGGCAAATGTCTTTTATCACCTTTCCTAGACAAAACCTGTACTTTTCCTAATCTTTCTTCTAGCTCTTGTAGTCCATCACATATACATCATTGTAAGCAGCATTCCCTAAGCCAAAACAAGTGAATAAGCATTTATTAAGAGCCTACTATGTGTTAAACATTGGGAATAAAAAGAAAGGTGGAAAAATCAGTCCCCCATCTCAAGGAGTTAATCTATTAGGAGAAGAGGCAAATAACTATGCACAATGATGATACAGACAGGCTAAAATTGAGATAATTTCATAAGGAAGGAACTAAGATGAAGGAGTACTGGGCAAGATTTCTTGTATTCCGTAGAACTCCGGTTTTGTGCTCAACCAGAAAATAGGGATCCCATAAAAAATGTTAATATTAGCCATATTTTCCCCTCTTAAATATCAAAGATCATTATGTGTGGGTAAAAAAAACACTTTTGATTACATTCAGAATTTTTTTTTGTTATAAAAGCAAGTTTTCTTTTACTTCTTTTAAATTATCTCCAGCCACCCTTCACTTCATCCCAAGACTGTTCCTCACTACTGTACATTCTAGACAAGTATTTGTAGTTTTCCTCTCTGTGTCTTGAGTCCTAAAGTGTTCTGTGGCCAAAGGAATTTGGGGAATGATGATTAGGGCATTAATGAGAAGCAAAATGGTCCAGAGATAGACATGGGCTGGATGATTTAGGGAATTCTGACTCATAGCAGAAGAAAGACAAGTGGCAAAAGGCTTGATAAACCAAAGAAGCACAAATTTTCATCCCCTTGGCCCAGACAGTATTCTAAAAGTACTATGGTGTTTCAATGGAGAGGTTGGTGGAGATAATGCAAAATAGAATAAAATACTTTTTGTTAAGAAAAAAAGATGGAAGGAGAGGACATTCTTCCTTCAAATAGAATGTAAGATCCTTGAGGGAAGAGATTGGGAGTTTTCCCCACTTTTTTATTATCCCCAGGGCCTTTCACATAATAAATACTTAATAAATGCTTGCCAAATTATATTGGATCTCCCACCACTGTTTGAATACCCGTACTTCCTCAAAATCATGATTTCATTAAATGTAGGTCAATGCAACCAAGTCTTATTTTAAATGAGTTGAGTCGCATGCACATACCTTGAATCCCTAGAGATTTCTGGGGACTGTCTTTTGTGTTAGCTCTTTATTTATCATTTGGGGCCCCAACCTACAGTGAGGACTGGTACATCCAACTCTCTGGAGAGGATAGGCTGAGCTCTAAAATGACTAAAGTACATTCTTATAAAATATAGAAGTAGAACTCTGATTTTAACTATTGATGGGTTCCAATAGGAATTTACATACCAGTTTTCTCCAGGGTCCACAAAATCACTTTATTCTTCCCTGTGAAAGATACAGCTATGAGGGGAATTGGTTTCAGGGGCAGAAAGCAGTGGTAATATGCGCCTTGCACCTTTCTGCAAGGAAATACACATAATTGTCTTTTCCTACATTAAATTCCCCACTCTTTACTACATCTTTTAATGAAAGCAGTGACTGAAAAATAAAAACATGGATATATACATCCCGATGAATTGGCCTAAGAGTAACTTGTAAAAATTGGATTAATGGTACAAAGCATGTACTATATAAAAATAGCCTGTAGAAAAAAGCATTAAGCAATTACAACTCTACCACTGAAGGCTCCAATATTATAGGGTAATATTTCCTTAATGTTAGACTTCATTAACCCTAAGATAATCTCTCATAAATTTTGCTGATTTTTAAGGAGAAAAAAATAAATTATGTTTATTAAACTGCTGAATATGTTTATGAAAACAAGACATAATCTACTGCCATAAACTTCTTGTCTTTATCTGAATGATCAAGGAGCTCATAAATAAAATATCACATAACAAAGTGAGTGTTAAAATTCATTACTGTAATAGCCGTACTCATGATCTATTTCATTAGCACTCCTCCTTCTCCTTGAATAAATGGGCTTCTTGGTCTACCAGAGCAAAGCCATTTACAAGACAAAATACTAAGCTGCTTTTTCTCATTTTCCCTTATCTGTTCTATTCCTAACTTTCCAAATTAATTCTTCCCTTAAATCTTATTGTTCCTTCCAGTGTAACTCACAGAGCATTAGAAAGACTTGAAAGAAATACAAGCAAAGAAATGGGCCTAGAGAGTATAAGTTAATTAGGGATCTAAGTGAGTGGTGATGAAATTGGATGACACAGAGGGCTAAAGCGAATTTAGAGGTTTATCTTCTTAAAATATTTGAAAATAAAATATAAATAATAGAGTGCCAGGAAATATATACTCTATCAAGCCATCTAAGATAGCTTAATAACTAAACTCCATTTCCTCTTTAATAACCTACATATTGCAGCACACTGATTGTATCCAACTTACAGGATTAGCTGTCTTTTATCCTTGGTGCTTTTGCAAGTAATTTCATTTTTATTGATGTGCCTGTGTATGTATTTGTACGCATACACACAAAGGTGTGTGTTTGCACGTGGCTTTAAAAAAACACATTTGCATGTATTCCTAAGGATTCTTCATAAAAACACACAAACATTCATCTCACCCTCATCTTTATACATGCCTGCCCAATGCCCCAAAGTCAGTTTCAGACCTAAGGGAAGGGAAAGTAATTTGGGTAACCTTCCTTGCCCAGCCCCACTTTGGTTTTGTCTACAGAACTTTCTATAACAAGTTCCCAGGACCCAAGTGTTCTCTATACACCCAGATAACGGGCAGAGGAGGCTGTTTATGACAATGGCATGATTTGTTTTTTTACAAAGAGTTTTGCAACGTAAGTGTGGGTTAAAGGAAAAACCCTCCATATGCTTTTTAAAGACAGAAAATAAAAGGAATCTATTTGTTATACAAGCTAGATGGCAATTCCAGAGCTAGTTAAACTTGAAGAAAATATACTCACCACAACATTATTTTGGGTATAGATAATAAAAAGAAAACATATTTTGCTTCATTTGGTCTTATTTTGATTTCTTTGTTTTCTGCATTAAAACTTAAGGGATTCTTTTTGCCGCTCTAGAAAGATGGTGCAGTGGAAAGTGATGGATTTGGAATTGGAGAACTTGGGTTCAAATTCAACCTGGGCAAATTACAACCTCCCTGTGCCTCAGTTTGCACAACAGTAAAATGGGGGAGTAAGAGCAGTTGATCACCAAAGTCCCTTCCAGCTCAAAATATATGGTCTTTAAAGTGTTATATTTTGATCAAAACTTGTTGTTTCATTAGCATAAGGAGTTTCCCATGAGGAAACTCCCTCTGCTAATGCAGATACACTTAAAGGAGTTTTGGGGTGCCCTTAGAGGCAGTCACACAGAAAGGACGGGTGAGAGATGGATCCAGGACCCAAGTTGTTCTAACAGCAAAGGTGGTTCTCTATCAACTACACCAAATTTCCTCTCCAGTGTTATATAGGCTAATGTTTAGTACATATGTCGTCTTTGGTCTCTCTTAGCCTACTTCATTACCTCCATTCTGTTTCTAAATTTGTTTCTACCTTCCCACCAGCCATTACCCAAACTACCTATACCACTTTATTTTAGAAAATTTAGGTTCCTTCAGTAAAGATTTCCAGGATAAAAGAGAATTAAAAAATAAAAACTAAGGGGTAGCTAGGTGGCACAGTGAATAGAGCACCAGCCCTGGAGTCAGGAGGACCTGAATTCAAATCCAGCCTCAGACACTTAACACTTACTAGCCATGTGACATTGGGCAGGTCACTTAACCACAATTACCCTGCCTTCCCCCCTTCCGAAAAGAAAAAAAAAAGATTTCCAGGATTTCTCTTCTACTTGCCTTCTCTTTTCTTCCTATGTACTTCTCCCCCTTTCTTGTACTGATACCAGAGTCTACCTATCCTTTCCTCACTCCCCAGCACCCAGACCCTAATTCACTAGAACCCAGCCACCAATACACATGACAAAGAACGCTTAGGATGTCCCAACCAACTTTATCACATAGACACCATCAGGTAAACACATTTGGACAGGGTTCCTCTTCATGAAAGCTCCCAATGTACCTCAGAAAGGGCAGAAAGTTGAGGGGCAGGCACTTCATCCTTTGGTTAATCATTTCTCCCATTAGAATGTAAGCTCCTAGAGGGAAGTGGTTGTTTTTTACTTTCTTTGTCAAACATAGCTACTGGGTTAGGGCCAGAACGGCCATGTTATGTTTATCTCTAGTACTCAGCCCAGTGGTATGTTGTAAGTCCTTAATAAATGCTTATTGACTGATGGGCTAAAATGTGATTTGAAATGAAGGGAGTGGACATACTGCAAGCTGGATGCTGATGAATTCCAAAGATTTTTTCTCAATGATAACAGGATACATGAACTCATCTTCTAGCACCACTTACGGTTTTTAAGAGCCAAGAGGGAGCTTCTAAGTGTCCCATCTCTTAAATGAGAAAGACTCCAATGAGAGGATTTGACTCCTTTCTGTCCACTAGAACCATCTTTTTCTTTACTGGATCATAGGCTCTCAGCTTTGGAAGGGACTTCAAAGGGATTTAGTCCAACCTAGACCTGATCAAGAATTTCTCCAAAATGATTCCAAGGGTAACTTCTTTCCAGGACTATCCCTTTACTTCTTGTGCTTCTCTGCGAAGATTTTTTAACCCTGAGAATCCTGTTTAATAAAGAAAATATGACTTTGCCTTCTATTTTCCAAACTGAAGTTTAAGGAAATCGCTGCATCAGGAACAAGGCATCTTTCTGGGTAATCCCACTCAGCAGATCATAAAGGTTACTGTGGACTATTTCTAAAAAAAAGTTCCCTCACAAGACAGGAATCCAATAATGAGGATTCATGGAAAGAAGCAATTTTACATCCCCCAACTTTGAAATTCCTCAAAAAGTAGGTGATTCTTCCAGCCATTTCAGCTATGGCAAGATAAAATGAGCAAGAAAGTTTTTCTTTACTCCTTTAAATGGATTTATGAAACTAGACTTTGATGCATAAATAAGTTGACCAATGCTTGTTGTACTTCCTCTCTTGGATTCTGGGACATCATCATGTCATGATTCTCCTCCTGCCTCTTGGAATACCCCCTTCTCTGTCCCCTTCACATCTCTTCAAGCTCATTCTGCCCCTAAAACAGCCCCTGACACTCTCAGAGTTCTATTCCCAGGTGCTAAAATACAGCTTTATGCAGATGACTCCCAAATCCTATTTATCACCCCCCATCTCCTTCCAAAGTATCAAATACTTTCTATTAGACATATGTACCTAAATATCCTAACGATAACCAGAGATGTGCTAGTAAATGTTTATCCATTGGTTCTCCAGGAAAAAATTATAAAAATGACACAATTTTAAATTGAATATGCATTATTATTAACATTTTGTCCATCACTCTCTTAGGGAGAGACAATCAACAAAACAACAAGGCGAGTCCTGATCAGTAGTAGTATTTGCCCATTTCTAGGACGTAAATGCTCACACTAAAAATTTGAAAATTGGTTCTTGTGAGCCAGTGTGAGTAGGCTCCAGCATACCCCTACATTGATAGCTCAAACTCAAGACTTCATGCTCCCATCAAAACCTGCTGCTCCTCCTAATCTCTTTTGGTTGACGACAACACCATCTTCCCAAGACAAAGGACTCAGAATCTTAGAATCGTCTTTGCTTTTTCTCTCTCCCTTATCACCCACAGTCCATATCAAAAAAAAAAATGCCAAATTCTATTGATTCTTTTTCAACAGTATCATTCAGAAATATCACTTTAATTTTCATTCCCACCAGTAACTGTCCCAATTCAGATCCTCATTTCTTTTCAGTCAACTAGTCTTAATAGTTACTGTTGTAGTCACCTAAAAATGTAGTTCTTCTACATTCAAGCCCTCATGATACTGGTTATCTTCTCTCTCCTCTCATGGTAATCTACTACTACTACTACTACCACCACTACTGCTACCACCGTCACCTCTATCACCACCACCACTACCTCCATTACTACAATACAGACACACACATACACCGTGATTCCTAACTTTCTACTGTGTAAACTGATAATCCTGGCATCCAAGACCCTTTAAAACCTGACTCCTATGGACCTTTATAGATAGCTTTACCACCTTCTATCCTCCTCCACAGCTCTTTTTGTAACAGCAAAAACCTGGAAACTAAAGGAATGTCCATCAATTGAGAGATGCATGAATAAGATATGGTATCTGAATGTGATGGAATATGATTGTATTATAAGAAAGGAGAAAATAGATGATTTCAAAGAGACATAAACAACCCTATATGAACTGAGGCAGAGTAAAGTTATCAGAATCGGAATTATTTATATGAAAACCAATATCATAAAGTTGAACAATTTTGAGGACTTTTATAAACTCATTACAGAGTGAAATGAGCAGAAATGACAGAATAATTTATATAATAACAACAACACTGTAAGGACAAACCACTTTGAAGTTGTAAGAATTATGACCAGGGCAATGACCATCCATGATTGATTTCAAAAGATCAATGACAAAACATCCTGTGCACCCACGGAGAGCACAGAGGTGACAGATTTGTTTTTCCTCTTCCATCATGCTTGATGAAATACATATACACACATACATATGTTTATATATGAACATATACATGGATATGTGTACTTATATGTGTTGTGCATGTCTATGTGTATCTATATTATATATTATATGTGTGTATATGAATGCAACAATACACATGTGCATATTGTTTGTATATGTGTGTACATGTGCATGTGTGTTGTATGTGTGTATGCGTAATGTGTGTTTATAGGTATATGTATGTGAATACGCATGTGTGTACATATGTATACATTCATGTGTGTTACGTGTGGGTGTACATGTGTATGTTGTGTAGGTATGTGTACATGTATGTATGTGTGTACGTATATACTGAATAAAGCCAGGGAAGAAATTTGGTTTTTTTGACCATGATTATTTGCTACAGGGAATTAGTTTTTCTTCTTTTTTTTTCTCCCCCTGCAGTAGGGTGGGGGAGGGAAAGAGAGAGACAATAGACTTCTGTTAATTTTTTTAAATTAAAAATAGCAAAGTGTTTTTGGGGAGCGGGTCAGCTACAGGTGCAAAATGCTGCCATCTGCACTCTCAGATGATTTCAATGTATTATAAATCTTGCTGAATTCTTTTCCTTTGCTGCCAGAGATGGCTCTCTGTGCAAGGGTAATCTGTAAATGTTTGTAATGTGAAAACAAAGCACATGGATAAAATCTCAGAAAACCATGATTCCCCTTGGCCTCCTCTACCTTCTGGAAGGCCATGCCTTTCTTATTTTGTCCTCTCTTGGTTCCTCGTGTTTGATCATGCAATATCCGCCATGCCTAAAGTGGACTCCTTGGTAACTACTTTCCCTCTCTTGGTGCCCCTCTCTTCCTCCCAGGCTCATCTCTGCTCCTGCTCCTTCCTCTAAACTTTCTCTAATCCCCTTCTTCCCAGATGAAATGGCCTGGTCCTCTGTTCTGTGTTTCCCCTCACCTTCCCTCGTATCACAGTTATTTGCACACTTACCGCCCCCCCCCCCATTAGACTGTCAGTTTCCTGTGAGTAGAGTTAGTGCCATTTATCTGTACCTTTTATTGGCTGGCATATACTCCAATGGATTTGTGACCTTCACAATGGGAACACTTCCCTCAGTCACACAGACAGATCCATGCCTACTCATCTTATACAACTCTTGAGATCAAGTCCTTCCCCAAGAAGTCCAGAGGTCTAGATATTTTCCTAGATTTTTTGACATCGGATGGATACCATTGGAGTACACGGGTTGCCTACTGGCTATCCCTCCCTCTCTTGTTATGTAACTGGCCCAATGTAACTTGCCCCTGGTTACACATTTCTCTAATGATATTCTTTATAATGCTTCTCCTACTTTTGTAAACTATTGTACCTGCAATTTTCAGATAGATGGGCATAAAAGAAGCATAAAATAAGATACCCAACACAAAAAGTGGCTTAGAAACTATTGGCTGAATTGAACAGAATGTCTTGGTAATCTTCATGATGACATTCTGTCCTTCTACAATCAATGAACTAGTGGGCTATACCTATGGTAAAATTTCTATTTTCAACCTAATCGTTCATGAGGACTGCTACTGTCTTGGGTGCTCTTAGTACATCAATGGGTCCAGTACTGTGACAAATTGTGCTTTCCTCCATTTTTTTGCAGGGGTTTAGGTAGGGATTTTGATGTCTTAAGCACTTGTCCAGAAGTTTAAAAAATAAATATATGTATATGTATGTACATATATATGTATATACATACACACACATATACATGTATCAGGTTGATAACAGAAGTTTGGTCCCAGACAAATCTACTAATTTGTTGATCCTTGAAGGACAGATTCATAGATATATATAATAACAGATGCTCCCAGCAGGCAAACCACAGGCCCTCTATTGTAGGAAAGTCTACACAAAGACAGGAGGATGAAGAGAGGGGACACAAAGAAAGTACATAAGAGAGGTACGCACACACACACACACACACACACACACTCAAGAACCAAAGGAAGGACACAGGGGAGAAAAGAAGAATGAGAAAAAGAGGAAAAACAAATCAAGAAAAGGAGCAGACATTAAAAATGCTGAGTTGAAAATGTTTCCGATGGCCTCTGACATCTAATAAGTCATCTGTCTTTCTCAATATAGAAAAGTCATTACTTAGAAGTGAACTAATACTAGCAACGGTGACAAGTAAAAACAACAAAGACCATAAAAATATAAAAAGCTTGCCCCTTGCAGGGAGACAGAGGGAAAAGAACGTATTCAATTTTTCAGATGAAAAACATTTGAACTGACTGAATTTATTGTAATGCAACTTGTATTATATGTTGGGGAAAAATGGAAAGAAAAAATACATTAGCAACTGAGCCTCCTTCTCAACTTTTACTTAGAAAACCAAAGCCAATACCTTGTTTTAAAGAACATGAACCCTCCATAGTGGTCAGTCATAAATAGCAATGCAACACCCTTAGCAGATGCCACTGGATCTCATAGTGGAGGCATGAGTCAATAATATGTGCCTCCCATGAGGACCCCTCACATAACCAGCTGTTCTGTCTCCACAGAGAACTGCATGGGGGCATAAAGTATATCATGAGGAATGAGGGTCTGATATGAGAAAGAACTTCCTGCCAGAGAAAGCAGTGAGATAGGTAGTTGACAAAGTGGATAGAGAACTAAACTTGGAGTCAGAAAGACCTTAGTTCAAACCCTGCCTCAGACACTTACTAGCTGGATTAGCCTGGGTAAGTCTCTTAACTGCTTCAATTTTCCTCCTCTACAAAATGGGGTTGGACAGCTATGTGGCACATTCATAGAGTGCCAGACCTGGAATCAGAAAGACTCATCTTCCTGAATTCAAATCCATTCTCAGACACTTACTAGCTGTGTGACCCTGGGCTAGTCACTTAACCCGGTTTGCTTCAGTTTCCTCATCTGTAAAATGAGCTGGAGAAGGAAATGACACCAAGGAAACCCCAGATGGGGTCACAGAGAATCAGACACAATTGAAACAACTGAATATACAAAATGGGGTTAAAATAGCAACTGCCTGTAAGGGTTATGGAGAAGATAAAATGAGATAGATTTGTAAAGTGATATACAAACCTTAAAGTGCTAAATAAATGCTATTTATTATGATTATTAAGGGGGAATGTAGATGATGTCTAGAATTTCTTTCTCTGGAGGGCACTGTGCTTTAGAGATGCTTTCTAAATATATGGTCTAGGTTAGAGATCATACTATGTATAGGTTTAGAGACAAAAGATAAGATAAAATTACATTCAGAGTACTATGACAATGAAATATTTGAGGGGTAAGAGAGATGGAATTGCTTGAACTATATGGAGTTAAAGAATATAGAGTACTGGGCCTTGGCCATCACCTAGAGCAAGTCCTTCATTTAATAAAGAAGGAAATTGAGGTCCATTGTAATCAACTGACTTGTCCAAAGACACATGGCTAATTAGTGGCAGAGAGAGGACTAGAACCCAGGACTTCTGACTCTGAGCCCAAGGTTCTTTTCCTTTGACCCCCGTCTACTCCTGAACCAGGCTCGGGGGGCTAAAGGAAAGAGTTTAATGATAATGCTGATTACACCTAATACCTCCTCGCCATACTTTACAAAATCCAAGGCAGTTGATGGAAGCTTGAACAAAATGAGCAGCCGTGCATAGCAAGGATAAGAAACTTGGGGGGAAGATCTGAAAATGATGATAAATGCCAAAAGGAAATTGCATCCTATGGGGACACTTGGGTTCCTGTTAAGTTTATCACAATTTCATGCCATTACTGAATCTTGGATGGGGGATGGAGGAAAGGAGGAATGGATATAAAAGGGTTGGATATACAGGAAACACAGACAAACACACAACCAACCACCACCACCCCAAGCCAAAGTCTTAACAAAACAAGACCTTCAATAAGGACGGAATTTGGTGGTGTTCCCTTCAGCCATGGATTCCAGTAAAGGGAAGAGTTACACCGGTCTAGACATGTCTCATTCCCCCATTTGAAAAGCATCCGTGGTTTCCTATTGACTGTAAGAACAAATATAAACTCCTTTCTGTCTGTTGCAATGATGCTCCCGGCTCACTTTCTCTTGCTTCCTCTCATGTACTTGCATACCAGTCCAACTAGCTTGTTTGCCATTCCCCTATGAGGCCATCTCTGCACCCCTTCATCACAAACAGTATCTCCTTCTAACCTATTCCCTCATTAGATTGTGAGCTCCTTGAGGGCAGGGACTCTCATTTGCCCTTTTTTGTATCCCCAGGGCTTAGCACAGTGCCCGGGACACAGTAGGTGTTTAATAAATACTTGATGACTGACTGACTCATCTCTTAGCTCCCTTCAAAGCTCAGCTCAGATCTTACCTCCTACACAAAGGCCATGGAAGATTAGGGAGGCAGACCAGCTGATCTCTGAGATCTCTTCCAGTTACAAATACCTACAATTCTCTAACTTTGAATGTCTGTGGAAGGCTTCCTACAGAGGACACCATTGAAAGAAAATGCTATTATTATACAATCTCCCAAAATGGTGGCTGAGCAGTGGAAAAAGAATCCGTTTGGGGAGCTCCCAGTTCTACCACTTATTACCTCAGCATCCTTGGGCCTCAGTTTCCTCATCTAAAAGTGAAGGGGGTTGGACTGAATGGCCCCTAAGGTGCTTCCAGCTCTGAATCTATGATCTAATGAAAATTTTCCTTTAGGAGACATAAAAAGCTAAACCAAACCTCTCATCTACTCACAAACAGAGTAAGTAAAGCAGTGCTGCTATGGCCCCTTAGGGGAAAGACAAGGTTTTGTTGTGTCTTCTTGAGCTCCACTCCTATCATATTCTGTAAATTATAATTGCAAGTATCACATTACTTTTTTTGGTTGTTAACCAAAGTGCCTTCCATGGGGTTTCTTTTTTGGATGTTTTCAATGCACAGGCAAAATTTCTTTGAATACTGCCATAATTAAATCTCTTAGAGGCTGTATTTTATTTTAGCAGATAGGAATTATATTGAACATATTTTATTGAACTGTCCTTTTTATCCTAACCTCATAATCTAATTATTTTTTCTAAACCTATTTTACTGCTAATAAAAGAAAGATATGAAAAATTAAATTACATAATAAAGTGTAAAGCATTTGTAGTTATCATAAGATACTCAACTTCACTGTGAACCCAAAATGTGGCTTGTTGAAAAATGGGGTTTAGGGAGATTGTGTTTAATTTCATGTTTAAATAAAAGAAGAAACCTCCTTGAATTGATTAAGTCAAGACATAGCAATTTGTTCTCATACCTTTCGAACTAGGGCAAAATCAACACAATGGAATCCAGACTCTCAGGTCGAATTTTCATGGGAAATCCAATTCTCCCCACTAATCAATCAATCAACAAGAATTTCCTAAGAATCTAGTTTGTGCCAGGTTCTGGCCCCACTCACGAACTTGATGTCTTTCTGTCAAAGCTTGGAGGAGTACAACTCCCTTTTCACTCAACACTTCCTTTCAAAGCAATTAACCTTTGACTAGCACCTAATAAAAATTCTCGATTTGTTTATTTAGCATATTTGTTTAACTTGTGGCTTAAATTTTTCTCTCCAATTTGTGAATGAATGAGAAGCATATATAAAGTGCTTACTGAGCCTGGGGATACAGATATAAATAGAAATATAAAAAAGACTGCCCCTCCATACTTTATTCCAATAGACATGAGAGACGATATGAAAGAGTAATCATCAAATAAAGCGCTCTTGAAAATAGTAAGCTCCCAAAAGGCAGGGTCCATACAAAAAGAGGGCTCTGTATGGTACCTAGCACAGCCTCATGGACAGATAAACACCTAATAAACACCCCACCTTGGTGATGAACAACTACCTACATGTCAGTGATTTTTATTCACAAAATCCTCCATGTTCTTCCTGCTAAGCTGCACCCAATTCCTATCAATCACTTAATCCTTGGCCTGCATTGATGCACTTTTCTATCAGCGTCGTTCACAATGTATCACATATCCTCATCCATATAATTTCATTACTGCCCCTCTCCATGGGTATGTCCAAGGCACTTCCTCTCAATCCCCTATTATTCCATGGATACCACTGTAGCACTGGCACCGGTTATCACTCACTGCACTGCTGCCTCTTTTCCTTGTCTTCAATGGCCTCAATGGTGTCTCTCCTGACACTTCTCACATGTTGACCACGTATCTTTGTTCTGCACTCAGGCTCCTCTGCGATTGTGAATTCTTCAAAGACCACAGTGTTCAGTGATGCACAGTTAGAGTAACTTGACATCACTGAAACCAGTGGGCAATATCCCAAATACAATAAGCCCAACTTCTCCCCATTCCACTGCGGCCCCAGTTCCTTTTCTCATTATTTGAGGTGCCTGTTCAAGATATGTGTATATCATAACTCAGTTGCAAAGAGATTAATTTAGTCTTGATGTAAAGGGGGAAAATCTCCCTAGAAAATAAACCCTATCAAAATTGAAAGGGCAGTCTCAAGAGGTAGTGGTTTCCTTATCATTGTAAGAGTTCAAATAGAGACTTATGACCACTTGTCCAGTATAGTCCAGTTGTAAGAGGAATTACTAACCTAGTGATATTTTAAAGTCCTTTTCAACTGTGAAATTCTATGATGCAGTGATCTTACTACTAGTCAGCTAACTCTTCATTAGGTGTCTATTCCATTACATTATGGGTTGCTTAAGAGTAGGGAATGTCTTTTGCCTTATTTTGTATCCCTGGAGCTGAAAACAGTGCCAAGTACATTGTTGCTCATTGTAAGTTGTTTTTCAGTCATGTCTGTCTCTTCCTGACCCCATCTGGGGTTTTCTTGGCAGAAATACTAGAGTGATTTGCCATTTCCATCTCTAGCTCATTTCACAGATGAGAAAACTGAGGCATACACGGTTAAGTGACTTGCCCAGAGTCATATACCTAGTTAAGTATCTGAAGTCAGATTTGAACTCAGGAAGATGAGTCTTCCTGACTCCAGGCCCAGCATTCTACTTGCTCTCCCACCTAGCTGCCCAACCTGGCAGATAGTAGGGACTTAATAAGTTGTTATTGTTTGACTGACTGACCTACTATGTGTCAGATACAGTGCTAAGTGCTAAGATTTATATTCTACAGATGTTAATGAAGTGGGAGGGAGGGAAAGAGTAAAATATTCATAACAGCTTAACTTATTATGTGGTTAAATAAAATAAATAGCCCACACATCCATGAATAAATAAATGAATATCAGAAGGTTACATGGGAACAGAATATTTTTTATTCTTTTATTCATGTTTTACCCAATATTTTAAATCAAATTATAAGTAATTTGGAAGGTCTGGTTTTATGTCTCTTCACGTTATTTGGTTACAAATTTATTGCTAAAAAAATAAAAACAAAAAAATTTATTTCTTTTTTATGTGTGACATTTAATACAACTCATTTCCAGTGCCTCCCAACACTCTTCTAGAAGAAAGTAGTCACAATAGATAATTTCGATTAGCCCATAAGGGTTTGGCCTTTATATACTCCAACATATTTTCCGCCATTCTTCCATGTTCACTTTTGTACTGAAGTTACTGATTAGGGGGATAAATTACCTTATTTAGGCAAATCCTATCATGTTATATATACATATAAATAGACAGACAGATAGATAGATAGATGATAGATAGATAGATAGATAGATAGATAGATAGATAGATAGATAGATAGACAGACAGACAGAGAGATAGAAAGATATTTCATCCTTTGCAACAGATATTGGGTCAAAAGCCACAAACAAATTCAAGTTGGAAGGATGGTTTATCCTTAGAATAAGTACTACAGGGTAAGATGGACAAGTGTCCTATGGAATGATATTTCTCTCTCTCTCTCTTTTTTTTTTTTGCTTTTTGGAGGGCAGTTGGGGTTAAGTGACTTGCCCAAGGTCACACGGCTAGTTTTTGTGTTAAGAGTCTGAGGCCGCATTTGAACTCAGGTGCTCCTGACTCCAGGGCCGGTGTTGTATTCACTGTATCACCTAGCCACGCCAAGGAATGATGTTTCTCTTAACATTGGGGTGCACAATTAAGCCAACTCTACCACCTCCCCTGTTGTTCTCTCTAAAGAGAATCCATGTGTCCTTCTTCCCTTAAAATAAAAATTCATTGTGCTTTCTTATATCCTTTCTAGTGAGAAGTCAAGATGGATATGGCATCAACTTGGTAGCTGCTGAGCAAAGATCTTAAGTTTAGTGCCAGTAGTTAAATATATGTAGATGTTCTACAGAATAGCAGAAAGAATGCTGGCTTGGAGGTCAGAGGACCTAGATTTGAACATCCTCCTCCATAAAATGAGGTGGTTGAACTAGAGGGTCTGTGAGGTGCCTTCTAAATCCAGATTATGATCTTATGACTGCTGAGCTCCCTTCCAGCTCCAAATCTATGGTCTTGTCTTCTTATCCCTACCCATCCCCACTTTTCCCACCACTTAATAAAGTAAATGAAAAAAGTAAAATGACTTCATAGGACCTTGGGTCATCTTACATTCAATTCAATTTGAAGCATTTATTGTTCACCACATTCTGGGCACTAGGGTTACAAAGGCAAATAACAAAACAGCATCTGCCAATAAGAATCTCAGATGTTATCGGGAGAGATAGCACATACACAAATAAGCAAAATTTGAGGAAGGAAAGAGCATCAACATATAAGGGGCAGGAAGAATCAAGGCAAGCTTAGAAGGGGCATTGAGCCTTGAAGGAAATAAGGTTTTTCAGAGGTAGAGATGAGGAAGGAATGCATCTCAGCCATGATGGTTTATAAAGTTGCACTGAAGTCGGGAATGGAGCAGTCAATTAAAGGAATGTTTTGTAATCTATGTATCAAGTACTCTTTCCGCCCAGTAGACTATAAGTTCCCTGAGGGTAGGAACTGGTCTTGTCTTTGTATCCCCAACATGGACCTTAGTGCCTGATACATAGTAGATTCCTAATAAATACATTTTGAATAAATGAAATGACTGTTTGTAAGATTGCCGAGTTCCCAAGTATCTAGAGTTCTTAACTAGGTTCTTAACATAGGACCTATACATTTGATTAGGGAAAAAAATTATATCTTGATTTTCACTAACTTCTGATTGAAATTTAGCATTTTCTTCAGTTACTTTTCTAAAGCATGAGTCTGAGAAAGGGTCCATAGGCCTTCACCAGTCTGCCAAAGAAGTGAAAAACTCCTGGCCTCAAGGGTCCTGGGATGATCACAGACCTTCATCTGGTCCAAACTCCTCATTTCACCAACGAGGAAACCTCAGACTCAAGTGACTTTCCCAAGGTCACACAGGCAATGACTTACAGAATCAGGATATGAACCCACCTCTTTGGGTCCCAAGTCCATGAGCTTGTATCACTGTACCATGTTGTCTTGCTGGGTGACCAGCAGCACTGTCAGGGTGGGGTTAGGTTAGGACTGTTTTCTAGTTGGTGCCATAAGATTGTTTTAAAGATCTGGATGAAGGTGGGCACAGTTGGGGAAGAGGTGTCTAGTCTGAGCAAAAATAAGGTATGGTTGATGCAGGTGAGACATGATAACTGTCCTCAAATCCTAATGGACTTGGAAGAAAGGTTAGGACAATTTTTTCTGGACCTAGATGGCAGAAACAAGGTAGATGTTGCAGAGAAGCAAATCTTGATTAATTATTAGAAAAAAAATTCCTGTCAATCAGAACCATCTAAACATGGGCAGCCTCCTGAGAGAGTAGGTTTCATCCACTAGAGATCCTCACACAGAGGCCAGATGATCACTTGGAGTGGTGGTATTCTACGCCATCTTTTTATGTTGGGTATACGTTGGATTATGTGGCCTCTGATGTTATTGTTAACACCAAGATTCTGTGATTCTGAGGCAAGTCTTAAAGCAATGGTAACATCTGGCCACATGACCAGGGTAGGAGAGGGCATTCTAAGTACAAGGGAATGATGTGAGGAAAGGTATGGTGCAGGTAATGAAGACAGCCTGCCTTGCATCCATGTCATATGTCTTCCCCAGAAAGTAAATTCGTTGATTGAAATTTTTTCCCAATTTTGCATCCCCAGAACATAGCATAGTGTCTTACAAAGAGGAGGTGCTTAATAAATGTTACTTGAATTGAACTGAGTAACAAGTAGACCAATGACTAAGAAGATACTGATTGCAGTGAAAGATTCAGAATGCTAGTCTACTCCCTCACCTCTGCCCGATGACTTCTCTGGCTTCCTTCAAGACTCAGCTCAAATTAAAAGGTCTTTCCTGGCCCCCCACCCTCTGTCACCAGTTGTTAAAGACTTCCACTTTCACATTACTTTCTATATATTTACCACATATCTTATGTTACCTATTTCTTTGCATGTTGTTTCCATTAAAATGTAAGCCCCTTGAGGAAAGGGATTTTTTTGGTTGGAGAGAAAGCAAGTGGCTTTCTTTGTATACTCTCAACTTAACACAGTATCTGGGACATAGTAATAACTTAATAAATGCTTATCGATTTGCTGACTGACTGAATGACTGAGTGGGCAAGGAGTCAAAACTAGCAAATTTGGAAAAGATAGATTGAGTCCAGTCTATGGAAGGTTTTGGTTTGGGCTCTATCCTGTTGGCAAGGAGAAATCACTAAGGTTTTTTTTTAGATGGACAGGTCCATAAGGAAATCAGTATTTTAGAAAGATTCCTCCCTCTGTGTTGTATATCATAGAATAGAAGAAAAGAAAAATGCCAAGAATCCATGTTAGAAGGTTTCTCATAACATGATATGTCCTGAGACTACAGTGATCATGGTGGAAATAGAAAGGAAAGAGAAAACACAAAAGACACAGCAAAGGAAGAATCCACAGGATGCAATGGCTGACAATGTATCTGAAAGAGGAAGGGGAGAGAAAAAAAAGTCCAACATATTTCTGAGGTTTCTAAGAGAAGTTGGCTGAGAGGGAGGGGTAACAACTGGGGAGTGGAAAAAGATGCATTCATAAAATCATAAAATGCTGAGCTGAATAGGAACTCAATGGTCCTATCACATCCATCCGGGGGTATTTTAGTATTTCAAATAAAGTGCTAGGGTGTTGGTAAATCAGCTCTTTGCCAATACATCCTGGTCACCTTCTTTAAAAACTTATTCTTCATTCTCTGCGTCAATCATAGCTTGTTGATCTATACCTATTCACCCAATGCCACCTCTTGACCAGATCTCAGCAAAGGAAGACCTACAAATGGCAGACATCCTGATGGTCAAATCAAAAGTAAGATACCTGGTTCTTCCCAGGGTTACAGTGTGGGCTCTCAGGAAAGACTGGACATTCAATCACATTCAACCACACAGAGAATTACTCTACCAGGAAGATCATCTAGTGCAGATATTGAATGTAAGGGAAAGAGTATAGGGGAAAGAAGTAGTTCAGTAGAGAGGAAAATATATAGGATTTAAAATCAGAAGACTTTGGGTCAAATCTTAACTCTGTCATTTACTGACCACAGGACCTTGGGCAAATCATATTCCTCATCTGTAAAATGAGGGGGGTAGACTAGGTGACCCCTAAGGTTACTCCAAGCCCAAATCAAATAAATTGTCTAGTATTTATAAAGCCCTTATTATATCTGGGACCAAAGTATTAGGGATGTAAGAAAAAGGAAATCCTATGACCTTAAATCCAGTTCCAGTGAGGACACATGGGACTTTAGTCAAGTAACTAGACATCCCTGGATCTCAGTTCCTTTCAAGGAGCTTGAACTAAATAATTCTCAACATCTCTTCTAGTTCAACACTTCAATATTAAAATCATATATTCTTAGGCAACTGTAGGAAACACGAAATTCACTCAAAAAGATGAAATCACACCAGAGTGACAAAAGCATAACAAATAGACCAAAAAACCACAGAGGATAAAATCCACCCTTATGATATTTGACCAGACCTCGCTAAATATTTAAACAATGATACTGTTTGATACTTGGCAAATGAGGCTGTGTTTAAAGAGAATATAGGAACAGATGTGATCTTATTAGCCTTAGAGTAACTCAAAAACAATTTGTCATCAATGACAAACATTGCTAAATTATGTCCACCTGCCTGATGTGACCAGAGAAATCAATCCACTTTTCCCAGAGACACCCAAACAGTTGATGGCAGGATGGGCCAATGAGAAGAAAGGTCACCTCTGAAACATCACCATCCTAGAACATCCAATGTCTCACAACACCTTTTCCTGGAAATTTCTTGAAACAGGACCCAACTATTTCAAATAACCCTCGTGGCTCAAATGTTAATATAGCATGCTTAACATCTGTGAAAGTTGGAGTGGCCCACACTTCGATTTTTTTGGAGGTTACATCGGCCACAGTTTTCTTTAGCAATCATGTTAAACCTCACAATTCTCCTTGGTGGCCTTTCTGCTGCAGGAAGGACGTTAGAGTTTACCTTACAAAATTCACAGGCTTACTTCAAACTTACAATGGTAGGCCTTCTCTCAGCCAGCTTAAAAAATGAACCATTTCCTTTCCTTTCTCTAAATATTTACCTTGTTCCTTCTTCTAGCATTACAATATTATAATTAAATGAAACAATGAAAAGAAAGGGGAAGTGGGGAAGAACGAAGTGTGAAGCACTGAGAGGAGTTCCCAAAATTTCTGAAAGCTCTCTGGTTTCCAGGGACATTTGAAAGATTCTTCCTCTCACTAAGCTTAGGATGAAGAGTTGATCTTCCCCTGAAATTTCAAGTGCTTCCCATTTCCATTACTGCAGCCTACAGGAAAGAAAGGCGGATTATAAATTACTAGACCAAACAGGAAACATCTCTCAGTGGGCCCAAAATTCATCCTAGGCGACTCCAAGAGAAGCCACCAGAATAAACACAAGCCCTGAGTCTGAGAGAGGGCGAGGGGAGCCCACCACTTTTAACATGCCATCCACCCTCAGTAATTCAGACCAAGAGTCTGCATGAAGAGAAGCCTGAATTACACATTTTCTCTAACAAAATGCAGTTTTATTACTTTCACTTTACTCAATTAGACTAGTGCAGTCTTGCCAGAATACTGTGCCAAGTTGAGATCCCAAGATTTGCTTTAATGAATAGATAAGAACAACATGAAATTAATGTGACTGTTGTGTAAATGGCTGCTTCCAAAGTGTTTCAGAAGCAATTTGTTCTCTTCAGTGGGCTAAACTTGCTTCTTGATTCTAGATCACAAAATCACAGGGTCTGAATTGGAAGGAACCTCAGACTTCATCTAAACCAACTCCCACCTGAACAGTAATTCTCCCTCCCTCCCTCTAGGAAATCGCTGACCAATGGTTTTCTAGTCTCTGTTTGAGTCATCTCCAGTGACAGAGGTCCCTCTCAAGACAACTTATTCTGGACTCTTCCAAAATGCTAAAGGTAAGCATCTTACCTGAAGTAAGCCTGCCTTCAGGGGATATAGTAAACTATGAATTGGTAGATTAATTAGGAGCTTGGATTGAGAATTCAAAGGGACCTGAGAGGGGCTGCTCAGTGGCACAGTGAATAGAGCACTGGCCCTGGAGTCAGGAGGACCTAAGTTGAAATCCGGCCTCAGACCCTTGACACACTTACTAGCCATGTGATTTTGGGCAAGTCAGCCCCAATTGCCCTCCAAAAAGCAAAAAATAAAATAAAATAAATTTTAAAAATAAATCAAAAGGACCTGAGAGGTCATTTACTCAAACTATAGATAAACAGGCCCATAAAGATTTACAGATCTAGCTACAGTCACACAGCTAGGAAACAGCAGAACTATGCTGCTGGTAATCTGCCTTCGCTCTCCTGCACTACCCAGGGTGACCCCTTACCCTTAGGAGTCTCATCACTATAACATTCTTCTCCTGGTTTTCATAACATGTACACATACTTTCATTTCAGCTTAGCTTTCAGGATCACTTTGTAAAGGTTGACAGTAAGTGATAAAATATTGGTAACCTGTTGCATTAGGTGATATTAATGATATAAGAGTACACATGATTATAGATCATATAATAAATATTAGTTCCATCTATCTGCTTCTAGATTATTAGCTCTTATCAGTGCCCAGTGATATTTATTCAATGCTATAGTGAATATCAAGTCATACCAACTCTCTCCTTGTCCACTAGACAACGATCTTCTCAGGAGAAAGCCTGTCCCATCTGCCATCTTGTCATTTCTTGATTGACATCTTTCATTAATATCCCCTCCTTTCCACTCACAAAGTCATAAACTTAGGGCAGACCCTCATCACTTCTCACCTGGAATAACACAATAGTTTTCTGGTTGGTCTTCCTGTTTCTCTCTTCCCCCTCCAATTCATCTTCCACTCAGCTGCCAAAATCATCTTCACTCAATAACCTTGAGAGTTTTCCTGTTACCTCCAGGATTATACTAGGTTTTGCATTCAACTTTTAGGGTTTTAAACTTCAGTCCCCCTTTATTCTACAATCCAGCAACAGTGGCCTTACTTAGCTTGCACATCAGAGTCCATCACCCAGCTCTTGATTGGTCACGCACTGGATGCTCCCCCTCATCAGTTCAACCTCCTGGCTTCTTTGAGTACTTGACTCAAATATACCTCCCCTTCCTCCTCCCCTCCAGTGCCTTTGCTCTGAGATTGGCCTCTATCTCTTCTGTATATGTCACAAATGTACATAGTCATTTACATGTGGTTTCACCCATTAAAATGTAAACTTCTTGCAAACAGGAACCAAATTTTGCCATGCTTTGTATCCCAGCGTTTAACAGGATATCAAACACATAGTTGTGGCTCAATAAATACTTGCTAACTGACTGACCATTCTTATATTTGGGCTAAACAGCAAGTCTCTATTAAAGATACTACCACTTATCCATTCATCAATATTTCTCCTGAAGCACACTGAGCCAACCCATTCCTCCCAACCTCTGTTTCCTCAGGAAGGGGAGATGAGTCATCTATTAGCAGTGACAGTAGCAGTGACAGAGACCCTCTCAGTTGTTCTCCATAATGAAATCCACATCATTCCTGATGACATCACCATTTGACTGGAGCATTCCAAAGGGCCATCGATGTGGAATTAAGACAACTCACAGCATTCCCACCCAGAGCACAGGACCACTGCCAGCCATCTGAATTTCCTCTGGACTGTTCAGGGACCTGCTCTCACTATTCAGAAAGCCAACTTCCAGAATACCTTACTCTGGGCATGCCTATTCACCAGTTCCATGTTTTCCTGAATACTGTGCTTTTATTGTTGATGGGGAAAATGGATGTCAAAGGCATGGGAAAGGAATGTAGCTACAGCCCATTCTAAAAGCATGCATTTATTTTATTTTATTTCATAAATGTATGCATTATGTATGGCTTTACATAAAGGTTTTTATAGAGTCCCTTAAATGATTTACTGTGAGGGATGATTATAATCTCCATTTATTTAAAAGAGTCTTGTCTAGCCCATAGTATCTCATACATGAGGACATGTTTCAGCTTACAAACATGGTAAACAAAACTTACTGATCCACCTAGTGAGTTATAAAACTTGTAACTTGCTGTAAACAGGTCTGTCATTTTATTTAGCATATTGTGTCTATGAGCTGCCTTATTTATCTGGTGGTAAATCTTTATGTATCAAAAATGCTACAGAAGGCACAACAGATAAATTACCGACAGACACTAACATCTGACTAGTTAATCAAACAAATAGGACATGTAACAAAGAGAAAAGCTATAAATATTGACAACAAGCTGCTTCAGTCACAAAAACATTCAATACTTCAGTTCTCAAGTGTGAGTTTTATATCAGTCCCCTGGAAACAGTTTGTATCCTCCAATAAATTTTTACAGTTGATTCACCTGCCTGATACCCCTCTCAGCCTTTTCCTTCAGAAGCTGTCAAAGCCGCCAACTATAATATATGGCCCGACCAAAGAGAACAGCTGTAGCCATTCTCTCTGCTGGTTCCTGTACCCTGCTCTGCATAAAATAATATATCAAGATTAATTGATTTCCCGTCAGTCTCACAGAACAGAAAATTAATTTTCATGTAGCTATTTTCCCCAGCATATGAATTTTGTACATGGCAAGTAATTTAAGTTTTTAATTATTCATGAGGAAGGAGGAGGTGGGAGGTGGGGAGGGGGGAACATGATAAAGTGAGCTTGTGAAAACCCCAAGGCCAGTGCCTGGGCCTGGGTTTGTGCTGAGGCAACAATAGCACTTGCTAATGCCTATATAAATAATATATGTATTAACATACATCTTAGTACAACACCAATTTCTCTCACTCTGACCCAAGACTACCAGGTCACACCACAGTACTTTGTCAAAGTCGCTGCTTCGGTTACATATGACACACTAGTGGGAAAACACAGAACGCGTCAGCCATCTTGGATTGACCTCCGCTTGGCTCTCTAGCAGACACACCGACCGGGCATGATAGGGAGGTAATTTAACGGTCAGCGTGTGCGAGGAGATGAAGGCAAAAGCCACTAACCAGCCAGGTGCTATCTCAGCAAGTCCTCCATTTTCAGGTGACATTGACTTGTGAAAAAGAAAAATAGAACTGGAAAATGGGGAAACATTTGACTTGCCCAGTCTAATCTTTCACTGTACAGCCCACCCCACCACCAAGCACTCTGGGCAATCAGGTACGTTTGTTAAAATGTGAGCTAAAACGCTCCCACAGTACCTACTTAGAAATGGCATCGGCATACTTCATATAACTGCATGACAGAAAAATGTGGCTGAGCTTAACTCAAGTCAGGGGACTCCATTTGACCTTGTTAGGATCTACATTGGACCCAAATACACTATGCACTGGGCTCTTCCTTTCTCTGCAATCAGCTATACAAGTCAAAGGTTTCATCAACACCTCCTTCAGCCTCAAGCATTGAGATTTACTGTGAAATTGGAAGATTTCTATGAAAAATTGACATTTGTCCAATTAAACAATTACTTAGCATCATTACAACCCGGAGAAGGGGGGTGAAGAGGAGGGTAGGGAATGTGAAAAGCCTTTTTCAGACTCATTCAAGAAGAATGGGTTGGGGTAAGAACAGAGGCAAAAGAAAAGATAAGGGGGTATAGTGGAGCCAGTTCTGGATGTTGAGTTAAAGAAGAGGAAATATAGTTCCCCAAGTGCCAAACTTCATACCATGGAGAGGCTTAGAGCCAGTTAAGTAGTATATAGAAAAGGTCATGGTTGATGGAATCAGAGAATCTGGATTAAAATTCATACTTCTGACATGTGAACCTGGACAAATAACTTAACTTCCCTAAGCCTCAGTTTCCTCATCTATAAAATGAGGAGGTTGGACCAGATGCCATTCCACCTTTGAGACTATTAACCTATACACTGAATTTGAATCTTGGCTCTGCTAGGTAAGTTCTTTTCCATTTCTAAGCTTGAGTAAAATGAGAAGATTGGAAGAGGTGACCTCTAAAGTCTATCATCCATGGCCCAAGTATTTCTGAAAAGAAAAACTGAAGTGACCTTAGAAAGAAACTTCTATTTGGAGCATGTCATCAGTGACACTGCTACTACCACCAGCAGCAACAGGGAACTGGGATATAGAGATGAGATGCTGAAATGGAGTACAGCAAGAAAATGAGGTCAAGGGTAAAGGAACCATGTTTTTTAGGTCGGAGAGTTAGAAGAACTCTTCCTGTGAAATATAAAGGGTGAGGAGTCCATACAGACTTCCAAGTCAACCATAAAAGTATTCACTTTAACCACAGCCCACATAGTGAGGGAAGGGCCCCTCCTCAAAGTGCCATAAGCTATACATTAGAGAACACTAAGGTCCTTCCAGGGTTTCCATTATAAAACCTGTTTCCCAGTAACCTGCAAAGCCTGTAAAAACTCCCTTTGCCCTGAAACTTGGCATCTGAGCAGTCAGCACTGCATGGGTTGTTTTAATACTGTTACAGAATGGGGCTTCCAGATTATATTTCTCTCACCACCGTGGCTGCAGACAAAAGGGAAACATGATACATCACATCCAATGGCTAATTGCTAGCACTGATGTAGAGCTAGTCAATGGAGGCTGAGGAATAAAGACATTCTTGATTGTTGCATGACCTTTTTTCTTCCTCCCCAGAAAAGGAGGGCCAGTGAAGTTTACTTTCAGCTTTGTACTACCTGGCTTGGAGAAAAAAAAAAATGGAGAGGGCGATAAGGAAATTCAATGGAATCCTGACAGAAGAGTACAACTAAGGGCTTGCTTAACTGTTCTCCATTATATCCCATCATAAAGATAGTTGGTGCAAAGATTACTAGGTACAAGTCGTAATAAAAATAACGATAATAATAATAGTAGTAACAACAACCATAATAATAGCAGCTAACATTATGTATCGTTTTAAGGTTTGCAGAGCACTTAATATATATCTATTAGCTCATTTGATCCTCAGAGATCATGACCCTCATTTTACAGATTCACCCAGTCGAGGTTCAGAGAAGCAAGAGTGACTTGGCCATGAGCATACAGTTTATAAGCATCGGGGGCCACGGTTTAAATTCCAAGTCCCGCACTCTTCTCTCCATACAATGAGCTGGTTTGGAAGTATTCCCATTAAATGCTAGCCTGCCTATTTACTCTACACATTCTCACAGAAATCAGATGACCTCCCTACACCTTAGTCACTTCATCTGTACAATGCAAATGGTAACACCTGGTCAGATTACTTAGAGGACCAAAAGGAATACTCTGGGAAATTATACAAATAGAAAGTGCTTTCATCATCATCATCATCATCTTTATTATTAGCCAATGAGTTGAGCCATGTTCCATTGCTAGGAAACTTATAGGCTCTCTCCTAATCTCCCTAAAATATCTACAGTCCCATTACTGAGTGGATCAAAACATTCCCACCTAGCCATGGTGGAATTAAAAGAAAAGCTCTGTAGGATTCAGAGTAAGCCAATTATTCTTCCCTTCCGAGGACATCTGATGCATTGCATATTTTACCCATTGGCAGAATAGACAAGGCCAAGGACCAAAGGGTCAAGGTATTGGTCCTTAATTTTTTGTTTTCGCTGTTATTGGTTTGCTGTTTTGTTTTGTTTTTCAAATTTGTGGCAGAAGAACATCAGGGATGTAGAAAGATTGTAGATCATGAAGCCAGTATAAGCAGAAGCCCTCATTCTAATTATTTCCCTTCCATGTCTCTATCTACCATACCCTTCTCGGCATTTATCTGGTAGCAGAGGTGTGTTTGGTTGCGTGTGTGTGTGTGTGCATGCACTTTTAGCTTGGAGTGTTATTGTGTTGTTTTTTTATGGGGGCAGGGGCTTGCTTCATCTTGTTCTGCGAATAATCCTATAGCAAACATAAATGAACTCATTATGCACACCATAAAAAATACGTGTTGGCAATTCTGTAACTAAAACGTAAAAAACTTCGAGGAGTAGAAGCTGCTGCTGGCATCGCTTAAAGGTCTTTGTTTCTGTAAATTCAATTGAGTGTTTCTATTTCGAAGTCTAGCAAGAGGTTCTAATTATTGTTAGAAGCCTAATTAGCATTTAGTATTACATTACGACAACTGCAGCAAAATTGTACCCATTCTCCAATAAACAGTATTCACAGGGTGCACTCAAGCTGCTGGATGAAGCAATGAGAATTAATAGCTCTCCACGACAATGGCAAATCCTACGACTCCCGCTGTGTGTGTTTAATAATTTTTCACTCCTTCCAGATTGTTCCCATCAAGCACAATTCCCAAGATCCTAATCAACCACCCTCCCCATCAATACTACACAGAGATCTGAGCACTGAAAATTATCTGCAATTTCAAAAAGTGCTTTGTTGCATTATTAGGCCACTGACCTAAGAGGTAATGGGTAAATAGTTTCTGAAAAATGTCCAAAGCGCAACATAAATTAAAGCTTATAGTCTTGCCTGCTGTTCTCACCATAGCTATAACTGCAAACTATTACAGTTTTTACCCAATATCCCTAACTATAATTTTACACCATAATATTGGTGCAAAGCTCCAAATGTTCCCCATTCATAGGTCTCCATTTGCTCTACACTGGGAGAAGGGTTTCAAATGGGAAGGAGGGATCAGTCCCCTTTGAATTATTTTTGGCATGACCCTTCCCACTGAGTCTCCCCCCACCACCACCCAGAGAAATCATTAAATCAGAGGATTTTAGATTGGGACAGGCTCGGTCGGAGGTCTCGTTTCTATGGGTGCAGGTGTGTATTGCAAACTTGCTGTGCTTCAGAAACATCCAACAGGATGTGAGTGAGGTTGATCTTCCTCCCCCACACTGGAAATGAGCTCGTCCTCCCCAGATAGCTGGCATGACATTGTACACCTCCGAATTATTCAACCAACTTTTTTTTATGGTATTCTTTGAGAGAGGCAATATGGTGTAATGGAAAGAATACTGGATATGGATTCAAATTCTGCCCTTCACTAATTACTACATATGTGACCTTGAGTAGGTCACATGGTTTCAGCTTCCTCATCTCAAAAATGAGAGGACTGAGTAAGATCAGGCATTTGTCCTTAAATAAATTTCAGGGGGTCTGAACTCATATGGGAAAAATTAATCTTTCTTTTCACTAAATTTTAACTGAAATTTAGCATCTCCTTCAATTACGAATATATGCAATAAAAATTCTGAGAAACCCATAGGTTTCACCAGACAACCCCAGAGGGATCAGTGACACTGAGTAGATTAAGAGCTCCTGAGCTATAGATGGTTCCTAAGAAACATCCAAGTTCAAATCTGGTCTCAGACACTTACCAGCTGTGAGACCCTGTAACTTAACCACTATCTGCCTCAGTTTCCTCAACTGTAAAACAGGGATAACAAAAGCACTTACCTCCCAGCAGTCCTTGTAAAGCACTTAGCATGGTATTTGGCACACAGTAGGCACCTAGAAACACTTGTTTGCTCCCTTCCTCCCTAAGATCTCTTCCCACTCTTAATCCTATGAGCCAGTCTATGTATATGTTTAATTGCCAAATGAAATAATAACTATGACTTATGCAACATTCTAAATTTTGCAAGGTACTTTACATATATTATACCCCTTGATCCTCATGACAATCCTGTGTGGTAAATACAATTCAGGTATTTTTTTTTTACTGGACCCATGGTTTCATCAGCAGAGGGAGTTCTACCAACACAGACTGGCACCTTCTCTGATCTTAGAGAATTGCCTGGGGGCACCAGGAAATTAGATGACTTGCCATGGTCACAGAGCAAGGATCATCATAGGTACCATTTGAATCTAGGTTTTCTGGACTCTGAAATTAACTTTCTATCCACCATATCACTTGACCTTTCCCTTCAGGTATTATTACCTATATTTTAAAGATGGAGACACTGAGGTTGAAAGAGGTAAGTGACTTGTCCTATAGTCACACAGCTAATAAGTGTCAGAAGCATCATCATCGGAACTCGGGTCTTATTATAAGCCTGGAACTCTACTCATTCTCCCACACTGTGTCTCCCCATCCAAGGACACACAAGGATATGGATATTCTCTTTGTATCTTCTCCAGGGACTTGCATGTAGAAATCACTCAATAAATATTTGCTGAATTAAAATAAATTAAATCGGAATGTGCTGCTTCTGTGTGGTCTGAAGCAGATTTCTTTCCAAATCTCACATAAGAAGGCACTAGCAAACCATTGTCTCTCGGGGGCCAGAGGGTGGGGTTGGAGTCATCAGACCAGTGTCCTCACGTGGCTTGCAGGGTTTAAAAATGAATATTGGTTCCATTGTTCATTGAGGGTCAGGAAGGAATACTTTTCTGGGACAAAGCAGAAAATCTCTTTGTTCTAAGATACCTCTCTGTCCTTGGAATAGGAAACATGGAACCTGGCATGATAAAGAACATGAGAGAAAACAAAGGTCTACAGATTGCTCCCAGTCCAGCTGCCCTGTCAACAATAAATAAAACCACAAATAACAAGATGAACCCCTGCCTCCAAGAATGGGGGGTGGGGTAAGGGATGGGGATCTAGCAGTTGTACCTTGACACAATTTTCAAGAGTTTATTCTGATGGGTTATCGTTTGGTTTAGGATTAGCACAAATAATCCAAGCTTACAAATTTCTAACTACTGTACCTAGATCAACCAATCAGCATTTACTTAAGCACCTACCAGAAGCAAAGCACTGTGCTAGGCACCAGAAAAGTCTTTTGTTATAAAGCTGCTTGTCTGTTTATTTGTTCCAACCAATATTTTTCACTTTGCTCCCTTCTAAGACACAACATTATCTATTGGTCACATCTGTCACCAACTTCAGAAGGCACATGGTTTGGAGCAGTGGTTCATAAGTTTTTTCTGCTCATGGCACAGCCTTATTTGTTTCTGTGAAGATTTCTTGAACACTGACCATTTAAGGAGGAGAGGAGAGGGGGAGGTAGTGGAGGGGAGGAGAAGAGAGGACAGGACAGAACAGGAGTGCAGAGGACAGCAGAGGAAAGGAGAGGCTTTTTGAGTTGGATATATAAGGAAGGAGTACATTTCAGGAATGGGGTATGCCCAGTACAAAGGCTAAGAGATCGGGAATGGGATGTTATGTATAAGGAACAAAAATAACAGAATGTGGGATGGGGATTAATTTCTGATGAGGTTGGAAAGCTAGGTTGGAGCCGGGTTGTAAAGGCCTTTGCGAAAATGCTAAACAGAAGAGTTTATATTTTATCCAAAAGGTACAAGAAAGCCTTTATTTGACTGAGTAGGAGTGTCAAATGACTAAATCTGTCCCTAGAGAAAATTATTTTGGCAGCAGTGTATACGATGGAGTGGATTGGTCTAGGGAGGAAGGAAGGGAAGGAGGCATGGAGACCCACTGCGAGGTATTTTGTAATAATCTGGGTGAAAGGTGATAAGGGCCTGAACTAAGGTGGCAGCTGTGTGAATGGAGAGAAGGCATCTGATGGGAGAGATTTGGGTGTAAGTAAAAGCAGCAAGATGTGGTCAGTGATTATATATGTGGAGGGAAGTATCAAAGATAATGGCAAGGTTATAAAACATAGGCACTGGAGGAGTGATAGTGCCTTTTAAAAGAAATAGGGGGTTTCAGAAATGGGGAGAGTTTGAAGGTAAAGATGACAAGTTCAATTTTAGACATGCTGAATTTGAGATATTTCTGGGATATACAGTTAGAAACATCCGATAGGTAACTGGTGACGTAAAACCGAAGATCAAGGGAGAAATGGGATTAGCGATGTAGATCTCCAAGTCTTCTACAGACACAATAATTAAACCCTTGGGAGCTGATGGGGTTACCTAGACAGAGAACAGACAGGGATAAGAGAAAAGAGCCTAAATCAGAACCTGTGAACACTCTCTTAGGGAGGTGACCTAGAAGGAGATCTGGGAAAGGAGACTGAGAAAGAGTGGTCAGACGATTAGGAAGTGATTCAGGAGAGTAGTGGCACAAAAACCTAGAGAGGAGAGAGTGGTCAACAGTGTCTAATTGAGGCAAGGAATAAAGATGAAGAAAAAAATTAAACTTGGCAAATAAGAGATCTCTGGAGAGAGTAGTTTAAGTTGAGTGATAACATCAGAAGAAAGAGAACCAAGGATTGAGTAGACAGCTTTTTCAAGGCATCTAGCTGAGAAATGAGAGATAGAGAACAATGTCTTGAGGGGATGGTAGGGCCTAGTTTATCAAGGATTGAGGATCTTGGAACACGTTTGACGGTAGTAGGGATGATGGGGGAAGCAATCTTCTAGAAATGATGGGGGGAGATGAAGTCAAATGCATAGTTAGAGGTTTTGACATTGGCAAGAAAAAGGACCACTTCTTTGTAAGAGAATGGAAGAAAGTAGGAGAAAATAAGAGATGAATGCAACCAAAAGTTTTGGGGGGAAAAAAAGAATGAGAAAAGAGGAAGTTCGTGTTAAATGGCCTCAATTTCCTCAGTAAAATAAAATCTGAAGCTCTCAGCTGAGAGAGAAGGGGGCAAGGGAGGGGCAGGAGGCTTGGAAAGAGAAAAGAAGATTTGGGATAGCTTCGATGGGGAGTAAGTAATAAATCAATTACAGAAAAATAAAAAGACTGACTTGTTGCAATGAGGGCCCAGTTGAGGTTATATAACATGAATTTATAAGGTACGCAGTCGACACAATGAGGCGTCTTTCAGTTGTATTTAGGGGCTTGTGAGTACAGATGGAAGAAGGTGGTGGGAGTAATCTAGGGGTGAAATTTGGTTTAAAAATGGGGAGAGACAAGACAAAGAGGCAAGGAATGTGAGAGCAAGGGACATCATGGAGCTGACATGATTTGAATATCAGGTTAAGGTTGCAGAGGGAAGAAAAGGAAGTCTGAGCAGGACCTGAGAAAGTGCTGAGGGGCAGAGGGATTGCAAGTTTGTATGAGAGAAGGATAGGTTTAGGAGAGGTGAATCATGGACAAAGGTGGAATGCTAGAAGGTTATGGCCAGATAGAAGGACGCCCATGCTTCTAACTAGGGAAGTGGAACACACATGGGGGTAATGGTGAGCCCTAGCGTGTGATCACTACCATGTGTGACTAAGATGCTGCAGTATTTAAGTGTTGGAAGAATTCCTTCTACTTGCATCTACTTATTAATTCAATGCAAAGGTATTAAATGTGCACATAGCTAAATGCTCTGCTTGGGGGAATCAAAGAAATATAAGACATTGTATCTAACCCTAATAAAGTCAAAATCTAGACAGGAAGTCAAATTAAGCAACATTAAAAGCTAAACAACATAAGAGTTAAGTAATAAGAAAAGTGATGTCACATGGCAATGTGTAATTGTTAAATTAAATAAATGAGATAACAGTTCAAAGGAGAGAGAAATCACTATGGGCTAGAATATTTAGGGAAGACTTTAAGGATAGCTAGGATTTACATTCTTCACTAAAATACTCCCTTTAAAAGCTTCATCAAGGCAGGAAAGTAATCTTGGATTTTCAAAGGTCATACCAGTGGAACATAGGCTTTGGTGGGTCCTACCAACCTGGAAAGGTTCTGAGTATAGGCCCAGTTAAGGACTACATGTCTCATCTAAGAACTAGCCTAGGTAAATTTGGAAAGATTCAGAATCATAGGGTTGGTCTCCAGGTGATGAATACTTTTGGTCTCAGCAGCTCACAAAGTCTACCAAGGAAAGAAATAACCAGGTCACAGTCTGAGTTGGTGGAAATAACAGATCCTCAGAGGACTGAAAAAATATATTGGTATCAAAATTGAATAGAAATAGAGGCCACTTAACTGCACACAGGATACCTACAAGATCTATATTGGCTTAGAAAACCACATGTTAACATTGCCTATGTTTTATTGTATTTTTATTATTTTGTTAAATATTTCCCAATAACATTTTAATCTGGTTCTGGCCATACCTGGGAGTGTTGCAGACCATGGTTCTGGGTTTGACACCTCTTATTTAGATGGCAAAAAAGAAGATGGAAGAGATCTTCTCTCTCTCTCTCTCTCTCTCTCTCTCTCTCTCTCTCTCTCTCTCTCACACACACACACACACACACATACAGAATGAGCTAAGTACGTAAGCGTGGATTCACCTGCTCTCCAATCTTTTCCAATTCTATCCCTCCTTTACATTTGAATTTTGAGCCCTCTCTCAACAGGAAAAAATACTGGCATCATGTTTTTACTTTAATGCCTCGGCCTCATGGAAGTCTAATACTGAATGGGATTACCATATAACCCCAGGATGATTCTATATACTCACAGAGAAAGGTATGGAAAAGCAGGGGCAAATGGAACAGACTGGGCCTGGGAGTCTGACAGAAAGAGAAAGCTCCTAATTTCCCACCAGTCCTACTGATAACCTCAAAGCACAAGGCATCACTGTCCTGACATTGTTCATTCATCAACAGTCAGCAAGCATTTATTAAGCCCTTAGTATACATTAGGCACTGTGCTAACCAATAGAGATACGAGGAGAGGCAAAAACACAGTCCTGCCTTCATGGAGCTTACACTCTCATCAGGAAGACCACACATAACTGTACATACAAGAAATATACTGCTCATACAACATACAATTGTACATACAAGAAATATACAAATAGAAGGTAAACTCAGAGGGAGGGGTACTAGCAGTGGGATTTGAGATAAGGAAGCCAAGGGAGTTGGGAGAAGGAGGAAGGAGAACATTCCAGGCGTGGGCGATAGCCAGACAACAGAGTCCAAATACAGAATGAGTCTCTGGATAGGGTGCCATGTCCTGAGAGAACAGCAAAGAGGCCAGCGTAGTTGGATCACAGAGTATAAAGAATATTAGAAATGTAGGAAGGAGCCAGGTCGTAAAGGGTTTTAAAGGCCAAACAGAGGATTCTGTATTTGACCTTGGAGGTAATAGGGAACCGCTGAAGTTTACTGGGGAGAGAGAAAGGGGTTAACACTGTTAAATCCACTCATTTGTTCAAGAAGATTTTATTAAGCATCAAACCATTGCACAAAAACAAAATCAAAACAGTCAATTCTTTCAAGGAGCCTACATGCTACTCAAAGAAAAAACAAAACAAAACCCTCTACACACAAAAATTAATATAAATATATACTCAAGCCTACAGTGGCATTCAGGAAAGATCTCAGAAAGGAGATGGGGCTTGATCTGATTTCTGAAGAAAGCTACTGTTCCAAGTGTCATCAGCTACCAGACGCTAAATGGAGATGAACAATAGTTACTAACAAGAGCTAACACTTACAGAAGTGCTTTAAAGTTTGCAAAGCACTCTATGTATATTACCTTACTGGATCCTCACAACAAAACCGAAAAGTAAATGCTACTATTATTTCTATTTTACAGATGAAGAAACTGAGGCTGAAAGACATTTGTGAATTTTCCAGAGATACAAAACAAGTATCAGAGGCAAGATTCGAACCCCTCTTTTAAGAAAATCTCATCCCTCTTCCTCCCATCTCCAGAGACTGCCTTCTGAAAAATCCTATTAGCAGAGTTCTCTTGGGCCTACTTTCTATGATCTCAACCTCCCTTCAGAAGCTACATTCCCAGTGGGACACAGTGATTTCCACTGTCACAGAGGGATTCAAACAGCACAGAATGCCTCCTACCACATTCTCACAAACAGTACAATTAAGCAGTAGGCTTCATGGGAGAAAACAGCTGGCCCTCCTTTCTGTTCTTCAGTACCATACCTATAGGGAGTTCCTCTTCTCTGTTTCCTTCCCAGATGACCCAAAACAAGTAGCATATTCCAAACTTTCAGTTAAGAAAATAACACACTGCCTGACTCCTAATTTTCTGCCCTAAACACAGCTACTATTGCAGTGGATACCGGTAAGAAATATGTTATAGTTATAAACACTCTTAATTTTTTTCCTCATGTACATATGGAATAGAAATTCAGTTGTGGCAATGGATAGGAAAGGTGGGGATGTATGACTCATGGGGTCAAGCCAGCGTTAGAAGGGATCACACTCACAGGATTGGGATTGTCTTGCCTTATACTGACAGGTGTGCATTTCAAATGTGATGGTGACAAATGGAAAACATGCCTTCCAAGTGCCTGCTTGTCCCTCAAGCCCTTGTGCCATCATGCATTCCCAAGAGGCCTTCCCGGCTGAATGGGTTAGAATGAAACTGCAGACAATTTTATGTAGATGGGAGTTGTGGAAGGTTATTAACATGACTGTCCCACTTAAAAGAGTACACTGAAGATCTGGTAGAAGGATAGCCCAAAGGCACAGGGGTCTTTGCTGCACCAAAATGCAAAAATCAGGTGATTTAGTGTTGCTCTCAGGGATCATAATATCATCAATTAGATAATGAGAAGGGATCCCAAAAGCCATTTAGTTCAACCCTCTTTATTTTCAAGATGAGAAAACTGAGGCATTTGTCCAAGGTCGTTCAAGTAGTGAGCATCAGAATTGGGTAAAAAAGAAGTAACCCCCTGCTACCTTTTCTCTATTGCTGAATATGGCCTCTATCCCCCACGGGTTCAGTATTCCATGCTAAGTCTGCCTTTATACATATATACAGAAAACTTTCACCTTAAACAAACCCAATATATGACCAGTTTCCTAGCAAAATTACAGAGAATGATTACTGATATCCCTAAAGGAATCAAAATAGGATTTTTTTGAAGAGCAAGATCCCTCATCAGGGCATTTAAATTTAATTCCACTCATAAATCCTTTATTTACACAAGTACTCAATTCTTCCCCCTGTAAAAATGTGGGAGATGGAGTACCTAAAGTGCCTTTCAGTCCCCAAATCCTCTGCAATTCTACTGCACGAAGTAAGGCTCAGCCTCATGCACCCTCATCTCAGTGACAGCAGCAAATCAGACCTAAGGTTGAAGTTCCAATGTCTGCTCTGTTTCATTTAAAAAATATTAATCCAATAGGGTTTAATCCCAAATCTTGAGCTCTGAACTGGGTTACCATGGGTTGCATTTGATTTGTATTTCCATGAGTATCAACCCAAGCATCCTTATAGAGACACCAGCCGTGTACATGATTTATAGCAAGTCAGTCAAGGTAAAGCCTATAGCTTCCCTTCACATTTCGACGTTATCAGATTACTTCAGAAGCTGGCAGCAGCTACCATAAGTAACAAGCTGTCAGGGTAAATAAATCACTCTCTCAGAAATAAGAGTTTAAAAAGTATAGATTAGTATGAGCAAAGGTGGGCTTTGGTAATTTTTATCTTTAATTTGCCCTTTTCCCCCCATCAAGTCTATGAAAGAGAGAAAAAAAGGGTATGTCACTGGGTTTGGAAAGAAAGGGGAAAAATAAATTTGAGGAAGAGGAGATGGGGAAGTAGTAAAAGAGAGAAAAGGGGAGAAAAAGAAAGAGGAGGAATAGAGGAGAAAGAAAGAAAAAGGAAGAGAGGAGAGAGAGAAAGAGAGAGCAAAGGGAAGAGTTTCTGGGCTGAAGATCTACATTAGAAACAACAAACAATGGGAAAGCTTGTGGCTCCAATATACAAACCATCAAATAATCTATTTGTAACCTCCTAGAAAAGCAGTAGGTACTGGGGAGCGATCAACCAGGCTTTGTGAAAAAGCAACTCAGACTCAACCAATGCAATGTCCTCCTATGAAAGAATGTCAGGCCACAGAGATAAGGGATCTCTGGACTCCAGTGAGGCTCTCCTTTGCTTTGGTCCCACAAGACATTCTCATCAAGAAGGTGAGATGCTCAGTCAGGGCTGTGCTGCTGTTCTAGCAAGCATACCAGTGACTGAAGCACCCCACCCATAAGATGGTTATCACTGTCTAGGCATTCAGGGTGATTGGTGAAGCCAGGGTAACTAAATATCTCTGTCATTAATGAAGAGCATGACTAGTCCCTATCTGGGTAAGCATGTTGTCATATTGGGAGTTCAGAGGAGAAGAAAAATTAATAAGGTCAGGAAGAATTTCATAAAAGAGGTGCAGCTTGATGTAAGACTTGGCCATTCTGAACAATACAATGATCCAAGACGATGCCAAAGGATCCATGGTGAAGAATGCTATCTATCTCCAGAGAGAGAAGTGATGAACTCTGAATGCAGATTGAAGTCATCTACTTTTGAAGCTTTCTTTTTCTTCTTTGCATGTGTGTGTTTTCTTTTACAACATGAAAATATGGAAATATGTTTTAGAAAATATGGAAATATGTTTTGCGTGACTTCACATGTATAATTGATATCACATTGCTTGCCTTTTAAGGGGTGGGAAAAGGAAGGCAAGGAGAGAATTTGGAACCCCAAATTTTAAAAAAATGAATGCTAAAAATGCTTGACATGTAATTGGGAAATACTTAATGAAAAAAATAAAAATATATTTTTGAAAAGTTGAAACTTGAGTTGGGTCTTGATTTCAAGATAAATGATAAGCTGGAAAGCATTTAGAAGAGGGGAGAATGGTAAATGGCCTCAAGATCATGTCATATGGAATGAAATTCTAGAAACCTCTTCAAACCAGAATGAGATGAAACTCAATCCAGATAAATATAAAATAAGGCATTTTAACGTTGACCTTCCTCATGACAGTCCCACAAGGGCAAGAAGGGAATGAAAAATCATTTATTAAGCAACTACGATATGCTAAGGGCTTTGTAAATATTACCTCACTTGATCTGGTATACTGCACTAATTATGGGGCAGCTAGGTGGTACAATGGATAGACTCTGGGCTTGGAATCAGGAAGACTCATCTTGAATTAAAATCTGGTCTTGGATATTTGCTAGCTGTGTGACTCTGGGCAAGTCATTTGACCCTGTTTACTTCAATTCCTCATGTGTAAAATGAGCTGGAGAAGGAAATGGCAACCCCCTCCAGTATCTTTGCCAAAAAAAAAAATTCCAAATGGGGTCATGAAGAGTCAGACATGACTGAAATGACTGAACAGAAACAATGACAAACTGATTGTGAAATAGCTAATACATATATTATTGACCTCATCTTAAACGGGAAGAAGCCAAGAGTCACTGAGATGAAGTCAGGTGAAGCCTGGGGTCACACAGCTAGTAAAGGTCATGGCCAGGACAAGAGTCCAAATGTCTCCTAACTTGAAGTCTGTTGTTTTTCCTACTACACCAAGCTGCCCCACATGGTTAGATCGCAGCCACAGAGCTTGGTTATTCGGGCAATATTGTAAAGGATGAACAGTAAAGTGACTGATTAGAAATAGGAAAGCTCCCTAGGAAGCTACTGCCATAGAGGATGAAGAGAGATGAGGTCCCGCAGCACTGGTCATCATGGATTTAGAAAGGAGGGTATGAATGCCTTCATTCACAGAATGAACTTAAGCCTTTTCCTCTTCAACTTTAACATCCTGGAGTCGGGGCATTTCAAGGTCTTCACAACCTGGTTCCAACCTACTTTCCTTAACTGATTTCCCAGTGCTCTCTTTAACCTCACATTTTAGTCAGCCCGGACCTCTTGCTGTTTCTTGTGTGTGATATTCTATCTTCTACCTTCCAACCTTTACTGAGGCGAATCCCTGTTCTTCATCTTAACCTCTAGAATCCCTCGCTTCATCCAATTCCTAACTCAAGTACCACCTTCCACATGGGCCCTCATGAATCTCTTTATTTTAATATTCCCCCCAGAATTGGGTGTCTGGTATGTGTTTGTATATCTTGCATTAACTTGTCTATGTACATGCTATTTTCCCCTAGCAGAATGTGCCTACTCCTTGGTCAAAGTGAAGCCTTCAGCTCTTTATCTAAAGGGTTATTTTTTGTTGTTTGTTTTTGCCTTTTGGAAGGCAATTGGGGTTAAGTGACTTGCCCAAGGTCACATGGCTAGTTAAGTGTTAGGTGTCTGAGGCCGGATTTGAACTCAGGTCCTCCTGACTCCAGGGCCGGTGCGCTATCCTCTGCACCACCTAGCCACCCCTATCTAAAGGGTTATTGAACTTCTCTTTCTTCTTTAGGGAAATGGGGGCTTTTTGGCCATCAGGTTCTAGTGAGAAAAAGATTCTAATATCTGAGTCACATTTTGCAAAATAACTGATAACTCCAGGAAACAAATCCATCTCTGAAGCCAGTGGAAATGTAAAACTTTGCTTCTACCAGAAGACATTAGCATTTTTAGTGGCGACAGGTATGCAACAATAAAATTAAATTAAAAAGCTTTATACCACCATTAGAAATGTCCTTTCTCCAACTCCACAAAATACAAATAGAAAAGAAATGGACTGAGAGAAACAGAAACACCCACGGCTTATCATATCCCTTTGTTATGTAAAATAACTAAAGAATCATATTTGGGGAGGGGGGGTTTGCATTGTCATGTTAAAAATGTACTCACTGGTTAAAAACGTGGATTTTAAGTAAGTGCTTGCATGTCCATGCATAACTAAGAATTTGTAACAGTCCCCCAAAAGAGAACTGTACCATAAAACACATCCAGCTTATGCATTATTTCCTGCAAACATGTGGGTCCTATTCAAGATGAAAACATAAAAGTAACCATTTCTCCAAATTTTTAGGTGTGATCCTATAACTAAGTTTTCCCTATGGCTATTCAATTTCCTTTTTTATGGTGGCATGCTTCCCACTTGCCTGTTTTTCTTTTACAGCTAAACAGATACCCAAGAATGGAGACACACACACACACACACAGAGACACTACAGGTTTGTCATGGGGATCTTTCATATATTCTATGCTTTTTTAACTAATAGTGATTCCACTTTGCCAGAGCAGGCACACATGTACCTCAACTTGGCAGGGACAGAGGGATACAAGATGGGGGATGGCTTAGGCTGGAGAGGGGAGAGGGGAAGTGGGAAGTCAGGTAAAGAAGGGCAAAAATAAATACCATATTAACAAGCTAGAACCTGAATACTAGAGACATTGTTCAGGGAATTATTCAATAGATGAAAACTGGTTGAAAGCTAGTGAAGCAGGCAGTACACAATGCAAAATTAACCAGTGACCTTTACCGGGAGCATCAAAGGTCAAAACAATTTGTAAGAAACTACTTATGAAAAGTCGAGTGGTGGTCTGTGGCTGATAGCCTGCGTACCTACAGAGGCTAGAACCCACATAAAAAGAGAGGAGTAAAAAGTGTTCCTGTATTGTTGGTCTGTAACAGTGACAGCATTCAATAAATAAAGAATAAAGTCCCATTATTGTAATCCCTATCTCTGTCTTCAAAAGAAAAAAACATAATGAATTTCAACTCACTTTACCGACCACTGTCAATTGAAAGGTCTAATATATAGTTAACAGTCTTTTTGGTCTACCATCTTAAACCACTCAGGGGTTTTTGATTTTGTTTTGTTTTCTACCCAAAATAAAATACCCCCCCCCAAGAAATCTGAGAGGGGCTGAAGAGGAACACATTTAAGACACTCCAGAAACTGCTCTCCATCTTGTGTTTTACCCACTGTATTTTTTCCTCCATATGAGTTGAGAGCTCCCCTCTCAGTGGGGGCTTTGGTCATGAGAAATGAGTGTTTTTCCCCTTTGCCAGTAAGAAATCTTAAGGCCTAGTGTTAAAGTCACTGAAGCATAACAAGTTATAGCCCAGCACGCTCACTGATTAGGTAGGTTCCATAACCATAAAATCAACAATAATCTACCTACATGCCCTTTCTGCAGGTGGTTGACCTATAAATGTTAAGTAAGTCAGTAACAGTTCAGCCTAAATTACATTGGAAAGCATTATGCGTAAACATTAATGCTGTAGCATGTTCTTAACTATACAACTGGGACTCAAGTGTCGGCAAAATAATCTATTACCCAGTATGATTTTGTACCCCCCTTATAACTTCTTTTTCTTTCCTATCTGATGTAATGGGATTTAGCCTTTATCATAATCAATAGAAAAGTCTTCCCAGATAAAAAGTCCTCCTCCAATTTTCAACCTTCCATCCACATCTGTCCTAGATATACAAAGATAACAGGTCCAGTTCACTCTTGGTAAGACACATGTCACCAAGACTGCCTTTCCAATAGTGGTCATAGGAAAAGTGAGCCATCTACCCCTTCTTGACAAGACCTTCTCAGAATCAGGGACATATCATCAATACAGTTCACCAGAGTGAGGTCCACAAGGAAAAAAAAAAGTTGCCCAATTGAATCCCATCAGTTCTGGATTCTGAGATAACCAGTAACTTCCCCCTAACTTCATCTAGGAGAGGAAGAAGGGGCAGCAAGTTAAACTCCCTCCCAGTTATCTCTGTTTCCAAAAGACATGTATATAGATACAATCTTGAAAAGAGCCACAAAAGGTACCATTGTTGCTCCTGGTCAAAGGCTTTTGGTATTTAATATGGAAAGAACAGGAAAACACACACACATACACACACACACACACACACACACACACAAAGACAGAGGTGACTTTTCCTGGCACATAGTAGGTGTTTAATAAATACTCATTAATTCATTCATAGATTGTGCTAATGACCTATCATAGTCATGGGTACATCCCCGTGGCTGTTTCTGTCACTGTTGAATGGAATAAAGGTATCTTTAGTAAGGTATAAAACCCTTATTGAAATCCAAAGGAGAAAGTTCAAAAATTGGTGAAGACGGGTATTGTGAATGTGATGCTTGAGATACTAAAGCTAATGAAACATTCTATTATTTACCTAAATTCAAGTCCATATTCCAAGATCCTTCACTTTGTAAAGTAAGAAAAGGTACCCATCACACAGTCCTCTCCCACCCCTGACCTCCTGTCCCAGATCATCACTACCAGGCAAATAATGAAGTCTCCTTTGACCCTAGTCCAATGAGCCTTGACCAGGAGATAGCAGCAGGACACTAAGTTGGAGCCAAGAAAAAAAGGATACCAGCTTTTGAGAGGATTATAATTGTGATCAGACCATTCTAAACATCCAGGTGACAAATGAAAAATTCCATAAAATATCCCTAACATTTTGTCCATGTGACACCAAATACTTGGAAATGTATTTGGAAACATTTGTACCTTTAGCTGAATTTTTTTAGGATTCAGTTGAGAATGCTAATAAAGTAAACTTACTTAGATGTCACCAAACTGCTGAGCCTTCATTTGGTATCATGAACGAAGTATAGCAGAGTCTGCTTAGTATGAAGGGAATAGTAACCACATTTTTTTTATATATATTAAGCCTCCAGTTTGGAAGGATTTTAATACTACTGATGTCTAGCTCAGGACTTTTTTTCCCCCTGTGGATATGCACACATATATCTGAGCAAAATACACATACACAAGCAAAGAGGACACAAATGGTTAGATGTCCAAGTAATAGCAAAAATGTCACAGAGTTTGAAAATGTTAAGCGTGCATTTCCCTAACACTGCCACCATTGCCATCTTCAATCTCCCCTTACTTTTTTGTTTCCTATGAGAGAGAAAAGCTACATTTCTCCAAGCTGTCTTCAAAGTAGCAAGGAATTGTACACAGAACTATGGCTCTTCAACCTAGAAGGACCCTATGGAAACCGATAGAACTCAACAACTCAAGGCATCTCTTCTCCTTTGCCTTTAAACTGGTAAAGTATCACCATCTCAGTGTCAAGGTGAGAACAATGAGGTCTGAAGAGATTCAACAATTCACCCAGTATCACACAGGAGGAACCAGAACGGAGGTCTTCTGTTCTCTTTGAGAAGTTTTCTTCCCACTCTAGCTGGCAATGACTTAATCCAAGGGAAGTATCAGTATTTCTCCAAACATACAGCCAATGAGATCAATTTGCCCTCCCAAAACCCAGATACATTTTAAAACTAAGAGTAAGTGGCAACGCACATCCTACTATTAGCTATTTATTGTATTCCAAAGCTTGAAAACAATCGGGAAAATGGAAAAGTTACTTTTTTCCCTACACAAATTTGTTAATGGGTAGCATAATGGCGAGCCATGTTTGCTGGCACTCTGTGAAACGTCTACAAATTGCCTCTGCAAAGCATTATAGGTTGTCAGACTAATGTAGTTGAAGATAATTTGGCCTTTCAGTGAATTGAACCTCACAGCACGATTATACTCCAGCAACCAAGTGGAGTGTCACAATTATTCTTTCATGCTGAATTACCATATAATGTCATGAGTCTACCTGTCATAAGTCCTGGAACCTAGTTTGAATTTTTTTTCTAAATCTATGGTTCATGGCAAAAAAAATGAATTTTTTTGCTTCTAATGGAAATCTGATTGTTTTTATCAACAATAAATTTCATAGCAAATCAAAGGATATGCTTGGACAAACAATCCGATACTCAAGGTTAAAAAACACACAAATAATAAATTGCTGGTGTGTCATGTTCAATTTTTACTACTGCATTACATTGCAATAACCATAACAGGATCTAAATTGTTGTCAGAACATTAAACAAACCCCCATACTTCACAAAGGCATCCTGCCTGAGTAATTCACACAACGGAAACAACGATCAAATTTTCCACTGTCCCACCGCTGCACCATACATCAGTGTGGTTTTATGTATTTGGACAATTCGTTGAATAAATTACTTCCATCCTGCCTGCTCTCGCCACTTCTGTTAAGAGTCATATCAGTTTTAATTGTCTTTCTGTCTATACTGAGCCACTGTTTTTCTGGCCTTTTCCTGTGCTCACATCCTGAACCCCAAAATAAACTGACCGCTGAAAACATTTCTGTGCTAGGTAACTTGTATGTTGCCAGTGCAAGACAATCAGAAAGTAGGGGGCATACTGTCTGTGGCTCTTCAATTTCACCTACCCACCTAATCCCCCCATCACCACCTTCTAATGATTCCTAAACATTGGAGGGGATATTTGGATCTAGTCATTATTAGCCATGTTGAAGGTTTTCCCCAACTCTTTTTGTTTCCATATAATACTTGACTTGCTTGAATCAGTTCCGCCCTTTAAAGTATTAATCTTGGCATACTGAATGGGGTTTAGTCTAGGTGAAACAATACTGTTCTTTGGTCAGAACCCAAAACAAAACAAAATCTCTGGATGTATACTTCAGGAGAGAGTAACACAGGTGCTATTCCGTTAGATATCTCTCTCCCAGGAAAACGGCAGCCCCGCCTTTTCAAGATGGGTACCTAGTCCCAGAGGCAGATACCCAGGGTGAGACTGTAGAACAAGAAACACCATAATCAGCACAAATAAGTTTTGTCTCTGCAAAGTGGACTGAGTCACTTCCCATCATGTTTTACACTGCCTCCGATTGGGAATTAAATTGACACCAAGTAAACAGAGTCAAATCAATTTGATCCGACTCTGTTTGCTCAATGAGATAACTTTGTGTTTGCCTACAGTTCAGCATAAACATTAATATGGCCAGAGACTCCACCTGGGTCTCTCTGGTTACATGAAACAGGAAAAAACATGGCGGAGTGGAAAGGGTGCCAATCTTGGAGCTGGAAAGAAGGACACATGTGTTAAGCACCTACTATGAGCCAGGCACTGTGGTAAATGCTTTGCAAATATCATTTCATTTGATCTTCACAACAACCCTTGGTTGTAAGGGTTGTTATTATCCCCATTTTGCAGTTGAGGAAACTGAGGCAGACAATTTAAGTGATTTTCCCAAGGTTATACAATTAGTAAACATCTGAGGCTAGATTTGAACTTAGGTCTTCCTAACTTCAGGTCCAGTGCTCTATCCACTACACCACCTAGTTACCTCTGAAAGACCTGGAATCATTCAAATATGTGGATTTAAGGTCCAGTTCTTTCACTTAATGGCTGTGTTGCTTTGGAGCAAGTCACCTCATCCCTTTAGACCTCACATTCTTCATCAGCAAAAAAAAATGATATTGGACTAGATGGTCTCCCAGGTCCCTTCTAGCTCTGTGCTCTTATCCTGTACACCCTTTCCCCCCATCTTTGGCCACCATTGCAGCAGAAGTAGAAGAGTGCATTAAAGTTCTGACATTCTGTAAGGGAAATAACATGGGAAAGAACAACATTGGTCTGCCAATGGGTAGGCATAAATGGATTATGGTCTGGATTACTGGATGGAGGACCCACATGAATCGAATCACAGACCCAGTGGAGCCCAGCGGGGAATGCTACCCTACACCACTGGATTACTAGACAGTAGTGCTCCTCACTATTGACATCTTCCTCTTACCCCCAAAACAACTTGGTCTCCATTTTAAATTTCCCTTCTTCTATTATAGTCATCAAATCGTTGAATGGAATCTCAGCATAATTCTGCATTCAGATGCCATACTGTGCTAATGACAAAGTGATATTATACCAGGAGACTTCCAGAAGTTAACATCCTCCAATGGACATTAAAATGGATTCATCCTGCATTCAATTCTGTACGCCAGCAAACAGTGCCAGTGAGCAAGACTCTAGTAGATTTGGGGTATGGGTTTTGTGGGGGATTTGTTTGTATATGTGTCATACAATGAAAGTAAACTCCCTTTCTAAAAGCCAATTCCCAACCTTCTCACCCCCATGTTAACTAAAGCCTTGTTGGGTGGTAGTAAGTAAGTCTTTATTTATAACCCCAAAAGCAATAATAAACACAGAACTATGATTTACTTTGAACTTCCCCTATTATTAAAACACTTTGTCTTCTGCTTTTATTGATTTACACTCTGTCCTACTTACTTTTTTAGCATCTGAAAACAATCAAGGTCCAAAGCTGCGAAAAGGCTTCGACATTAATTGTTGGGAGACAGCGGTTTTATTCAAGGCCAGGGGTTTGAGTCCTTCCTCCCCAGCCCTACAGCCTCTGCTGCTGCTGCTGCTGCTGCATTCTGGTCCCTAGATGATTTATGGTCTTGTAGCAATAACGATGCGCCAGAGCCATTAACATATTGGCAGGCCCCAGGATGGATTAGCGGCATTGATTATTTCATGGGCCACTGATACCCATTTGTTAAGAGGAGCTCGAAGATGGCCTCTCCCTGACTGAAATCTTTTACGAGCAGACAGCATTTTAAGTATTAGGAACCTGGGATTTGGGCCATTTTTTATCATCTGGCTGCTGCCTCACCTTAGCATGCAAAATGCACACATGCACAGGCGCCATCTCCCACCCCCACCTCAAAAAAAGTGTCAAAAAATTCAAGTTCATTCTTCACCACCAGCCTTAATTCCTCAACTCGTCATAACCATGTCTTCTTTAAAAATTAATGATTGCCAGCATTTAAGCCACCAGTTGTTGCTACGAAGATCTATGCAAAAAGCAAGGCTCCCTATAGAGTGTGTGATATATGGAATACTCTTTATTACGACAATAAAACTTACTGACATTTCAATACTTCTGCAAATAGCATTATAGTATCAATCTTCTGAATTAGGTTGAAAATTAAGTTGTAAATTAAAAGAAAGTGTACTTTGGAATATAACATGATATGTCACCTAGAAAAGGACCTTTGTGCATAGCAGAGCTGGGCTGGAAAACGGGGAAAGGAACCCTGCTGCCTGTCCAGTGCCCCTTTTAGCCTAAAGGATGCAGATTCTAGCCTACCTTAAGGAGTGCAGCTTAGAATTCCAGAAATTCTATCAGAATGGTGAAGGTTTGGACTTTCTTTTTCTTTTTTTTTCATTTCGAGGACAAAGAATTTGTCTGGATCTTTTCATTCTTGGCCATGCACCCCCACATCTTAGAATAATTTTCTCCTTTTCCATATTTTAATCACAAAATTTTTCCATAGAGTACATTTATAATACTATATATGTGACATAGATACATGTATGTCAAATCAAGTATTTGGTCCAGACCTGTGGAGGGTATCTCCATACTGAGACTTTCCCACACTGATGAAATCACAGGCCTGGCCAAAAGAAGTCAGACATAATACATGCCAAAGACAAAACAACATCATCAGATGTGAAAAATACAATCGTTTCCTCATCCTTGCAGACAAGCGCTTGAGGGACAATGTCTAAAGCTTGGATTGTTTCAGTCATTTTGGAACCTAATAATACTACAAATTGTGAATCCCTTCAATTAGACTGACAGAAAATGTTATGCAAAAGACCACTGGCTTCTAAATTCACATTTATTGAAAATCCCAACACTCCTAAACTATTTCCACTTGCCTTTTGAAGCATTCTCTATACACCAGAGACTTGAGGCAGAGTAGCTAATGAAGGGACGATGAAGTGATTTGAAATCATCTTTGTGAATTCTCAGACCAACCTCAGTCTCACAATAATCCTTCTTGTCTCTTTTCTTTCTCCATGTGGATATCATCCACACTATGCTAGCTCAAGCTGCCTCATCTCTTCCTGGCTGGTTCCATCTGACACATTTCTCTTCCCATTTAGACCCCTCCTATGGTGGGCTAATCCCAGGACCCACCACAAGACTCAGGGATGCATCAGGGGCTTCATGAGTGCTTAAAGACTAACCAAATGTTCACATGCCATTGTATTTTTCTGAACCAAAACCTTTCCCTACAGTCAAACTGAGCATTGAGCAATATTCAAAGGTGCCATTTTGGTGGGCTATGGGCCTAAAATTAAAAAAAAAAAGGAAATAAAAGATAAGAAAAAATATATATCAAAGTGCCCTTCAGGGAGAATCTTCACTCTCTCCCATATTTCTCACCCTTCATTTCTTTGCTATATATTAATTTATTTTTATATTTCCCTAAATCTTGCTTTACTATAATTGACTTCACAAGTCTAAATTGCATGATTAGAAAAAAAAAGGCTCACACTATTTATTCCTTCAAATTTAGAGAAAAAATTTTTCTATTATGCTGTATGAGAATTTAAAATTCTGTAGCAATCTATACAAATTTGTATTTTTTCTTGTTGAAATCTGAACTTTCCAAAAGGGAGAGAGCTGCAATCATGGGCCTTGGAGATACTTAGTATTTCAGTCTCTAACTTAACAGACCTCTCCTTAAATATTTCCATGTTTAAAAAAAATTTAAACATTTCCATTTTTTTTGCTCCATCAACACATCTATATGTAGTATTCACTTTTTTAAAAATAGAAAAATTAGTAGCTCTCAACTAGAACATGTTGGGTTTTCTTTCTGTATTTCCTTTGCTTTCTGATATCCAAAAGATCCAAGAAGTTACACGGTAAAAGTAATGTGTACCTAAGGTTCACAAGGAGTTACCACAACCAATACTATATTTTCTCCCATAGTAAAAAATTTTGCAATCCCTACAAAATGAATATAACCTGTGGCTAAAACAGCTTGGGTCTTCTCCTAGAATTTCCTTTTCTTTCTGGTTTAAGTCTATGGAGAAATAGAGTATGACTAGGTAGTATTTTTAACTTGGAAAAATTAAACACTTAGTATTTTGAGAGAATGACATCTGAAGTATCTCAGATGCATGTGCATGTACCCTGTCTGCAAACAAAAACTTCCAGCAACAGGGATTGGACAAATTTTCTGGGTCACTCAGTTCACAGCCTCACAGAATTCTAGAATCTCCAAGTCAGAAGAGGATCTCCAAGGCCATCTGGCCCAGTCCATACCTGTAAAGAGTAGATACTCTATGTCTGACATGTTCAATAAGTTTTCAACCTTACAAATGAAAATATAAAGGAAATAAATGAAAGTATAAATGAAAATATTCCATATGTTGAAATTAAAGTCCATTTCCTCTCATTCAATCCACAATCACTTTTTCCTTTATATCAAACCTCTCATATGCTTTAAGAGAGCTGATAAGATATCAGGCATCTTTCTCTCTCCAGTGCCAAATAATCTTAATTCCTTAAACCTTTTTTGATAGGCTTTATATTCCAACCCTTCCATCATCTTTGTGGCTTTCCTCTGGACCTTATCCAAGTTTCTCATGTCCCTTTTAAATTGTGAGGCCCATGAGGTATTACAGTTCTGAGTGTTAATTGAAGGATTACTTAACTGTTCTGACATGTTATGCAATTGTCAATCTTAGAACATTTGCTAGAGGCCTGAGTCTTTGGGGAAATGAAAGAAAAATGAGAAGTCACCCTAATTTTCTGTTTGAGTTCTCCTAAGCCCTTTCTGATGATCCCACAAGATGGTGTGATTTATTCTGTGTTTAGTACAACAGAGTTTTGTCACAAAACCCAGTTCCTGGGTATTGGTAGAGATTTTCTTTTCTGTGCTCACAAAATTGTATGCTGAGAGGCATAAGGTCCACATAATTTGGGATGAGTGGAAGCAATGTTTAGTACTTGGCCTGACTTAATGAAAGACAAACTCACCCTGTACCACAAAGTTCTGCAATGTCACTGAATGTAATTTTACCATCAAATATTACTGTTATGGTAAAATCTTGGTCATTTGATTCTGCTAACTTGGTATTTGTGGTAAGTCAGACTGAAGCTGGCTTCAATGGCCTTTTGCTTTATCCATAATGATGCCAATTGAATAACTGACTTTTAAAAAGTTTACTAAGTAAAAAAGGGGGTAAATAAGATTGTGGGAAGCACGTCTTGCCTAATTTATGAAAACATTATTTTCAAAAATCCTAAGTGTCCATTTAAATATATAAACAACTGGTAAGATTATTAAATTAACTTTTATCTCTTCATTAAAGCAGTTGCAATGAAAATAATAATAATAACATTTATATATGACTTCAAGGTCTGCAAAGCACTTTATAAATATAAATTCATTTTATTCTCACAATAACCTGACAAGGTAAAAATAGCTAACATAATAACAAATAACATTTATGTAGTGTTTCCTATGTGCCAAGCACTGAGCTATAAACACATAAATACGATCTCGTTTGTTCCTCACCACAACCCAGGGAGGTTGGTGTAATGATTATCCCCATTTTACATATGAGGAAAGTAAGAAAGACAGATTAAGTTATCTGCTCGGGGTCACAAAGTTAGCTACGTGTCTGTCATTGGATTTGAACTCAGGTCTTTCTGGCTCCAGGTTCAATGCTGTATCCAGTGAGCCATCTCTGGCAACTGGCAACAAAAATGTATTAAGTACCTACCAAATCAAGATGGAACCAAGATGGTGGAGGAGAGGTAGCAACCAGGCTGAACTCTGGCCAATAATTCCCTCCAAAAACCTTTCTTTTTTTTTTTTTGGAGGGCAATTGGGGTTAAGTGACTTGCCCAAGGTCACACAGCTAGTTTTTGTGTTAAGTGTCTGAGGTCACATTTGAGCTCAGGTCCTCCTGACTCTAGGGCAGGAGCTTTATTCACTGTGCCATCTAGCCACCCAAAACTATTAATTTTCTTTTTTTTTCTTTTTGGGGGGCAATTGGGGTTGAGTGACTTGCCCAAAATCACACAGCTAGTGTGTCAAGCATCTGAGACCAGATCTAAACTCAGGTCCTCCTGACTCCAGGGTTGATGCGCTATTCAGAATGTCATTTAGCTGCCCCTAAAAAACTTTCAAATAACTCCTCAAATCCAGTTTTGGAGTGGCAGAGCCAAGGAAAGGTAAGAGCAGACATTTTTCCATTTTTCTAAGACAACTTAGGTCAGCAGGAGAGGTCAGTTACACTAGGACAGGGGCCTGTCAGGAGTCCGTGGGGCTGAAGTACCAGCTGCAGGTCATAGAGGCAGCTGCAACAATGGTGGCAGCTGCTTCAAGAGCTCTCAGCTCAGAGATAAGAGGGTTAGACAATTTTTCCGAAAGAGAGGACAGGAAGCCCTTTGGGGGCACCGGGTACAGCTCGTGCTGGTTGGCCACTCCATTGCCCATAAGCAATTCTGGTCAGTTCCATAGTGGAGAGAAGCACTGGTGGTTGGTCACAAGGGAGCAAGGACCCTGGTGGCAGTTCTAAGCTAGCACTTTTAGCTGCAGGGAAGCAGGGGATTTGGTCACAGCTCCAGGGTCAAGAGGAGCAAGATTGCTACCACTTTTGACAACAGGGGAAGAGGGATCCTTCTTTGATAAAGACCAGAGACCAGGAGAGCAGTGACCACATCTCTCCCAGGATCACACTACCCTTGGAAGCAATGAAAACTTGCAGAGGCCCAGAACTAGCTCTGAAAACAGAAGCACAAAAAAAGCCTAAAGTTGGGAACAGTGCCTCCCCACCCCTAGATAAGCAGAGTCCAACTTTAACATGAAGTTCAAAGTCAAGAAATAGGCTACAAGAATGAGGAAGCAAACAAACAAACAAAAAGAACTTGATCATAAAAAGTTGCTATGGTGGCAGGGAAAACCAAGACATAAACTCAGAAGAAGAAAACAATAGGAAAACAGCTACAAACAAAGCCTCAAAGAAATATGCTAATTGGACTCAAGTTCATCAAGAATTCCTAGAAGTGTTAAAGAGATAAGAGTGAAAAAGGAAAAACTGGGGGAAAAAATGAGAGTGGCACAAGAAAATTATGAAGATAATTAACAGCTTGGCAAAAAAAAAGGCGCAGAAAAATAGTGAAGAAAATAACACCTTAAAAAAATGGCCTTATGGTTAAAGATGAACAAAAATTCACTGAAGGGAAGAACTCCTTAAAAAGAAGAATAGACAAAATGGAAAAGGAGGTATAAAAATTCACTAAAGAAAAGGACTCCTTAAAAATCAGGAGTGGACAAATGAAAAGGGAGTTTAAAAAAAACTCATTGAAAAAATAATTCCTTAAAAATTAGAATTAGGAACTGAAAGCTAATGACTCCATAAGACATCAAAAAAAAGTCAAAAGAATGAAAAATAGAAGAAAATGTGAACTATCGCATCAGAAAAAGCAACTTATCTGGAAAATAGATTGAGGATAGATAATTTAAGAATTACTGGACTCCCTGAAAGGCAAGATTAAAATAAGAGTCTAGACATTACCTTTCAAGAAATTATCAAGGAAAACTGTCCTGATATTTTAGAACCAAAGAGTAAAAGAGAAATTTAAAGCATCTACCAATCAACTCCTGAAAGACACCCCAAGATGAAAACTTCTGGGAATGTAATAGCCAATGACACAGGTTCCAGATCAAAAAGAATATTGTAAGCAGCCAGAAAAAGAAATAATTCAGATATCACGGAGCCACAATCAGTATCACACAAGATTTAGCAGCTTCTATGTTAAAGGAGTGGAGGGTCTGGGATATATTCTAGAAGACAAAGGAGCTAGGATTGCAACCAAGGCAAATATGAGAAACTAATCATAAGAGACTTAATCAAGTTAAACTGTTTACATTCCTATATGGGAAGATTATACATGTAAACTCCCAAGAACTTTATTATTAGTAGTGCAGTTACAAGGAATCTACATAGATAAGGGATATGAATGTAAGTCCATTATGTTGGGATGATCTCAAAAAACAAAAAAATTAAGGGGTGAGAAAGAGGTATGCACTGGGAGAAGGGGGAAGGTAGAGGCAGAATGTGGGAAATATTCTTACATAAAAGAGGCATTCAAGGAAGAGCTTTTACAATAGAGGGGAGAATGGGAGATTGATAGCCAATGCTTGAACCTCACCCTCTCCGGAATTGGTTCAAAGAGAAAAGAAAATATATACACACTCAGTTGGGCATAAAAATCTCTTACCTAATAGAGAAATAGGAGGGAAGAAAGATAAGAGGTAAGGTAAAGGGAAAAAAAAGAATGATAAAAAGGAAGCTAAATTAAGAGAGGAAGTGATCAGAAGCAAAACAGACTTTTGAGGAGAGACAGGATAAAAAGAGAGAGAAGGATAAAGAGAAGAAAATAGGATGGTAGGAAATACACAGTTAATAATCATAACTGTAAGTATGAATGTGATGAGCTTACCCACAAAATGGAAGCAGATAGAAGAATGGATTAAAAACCAGAACCCAACAATATGCTGTTTACAGGAAATACACTTGAAACAGAAAGACACACAAAGAGTTAAAATAAAGAGCTGGAGCAGCATATTGTGCTTCAGCTGAATTAATAAAGTCAGGGGTGGTAATCATGATCTCAAACAAGGCAAAAGTTAAAACAGAACTAATTAAAAGAGAAAATCAGAGAAACTACATTTTGCTAAAATGTATCATAGGCAATGAAGAAATATTAAAAATGTTTATAGTAAGCTTCTCTTATAAAGGCCTCATATCTCAAATATATAGGAAACTGAGTCAAATTAATAAAAATAAGAGCCATTCCCCAATTGATAAATGGTCAAAATATATGAACGGGCAGTTTCTAGAAGAAGAAATCAAAGTTACATATAGTTATATGAAAAAATGCTCTGAATCGCAATTGACTAGAGAAAGGAAAATTAAAACAACTTTGAGGTATCACCCAACACTTATCAGAAATGACAAATGGGGGTGGCTAGGTGGCGTGGTGAACAGAGCACTGCCCTGGAGTCATGAGCACCTGAGTTCAAATCCAGCCTCAGACACTTAACACAAAAACTAATCGTGTGACCTTGGGCAAGTGACTTAACCCCAATTGCCCTCCAAAAAGCAAAAGAAAAGAAATGACAAATGCTAGAGAGGATGAGGGAAAATAGGTTCACTAATAAATTGCTGGTGGACTTGTGAACTGGTCCAACTGTTCTGAAAAACAATCTGGAACTATGCCCAAAGGGCTATAAAACTGTGCATACCCTTTGACTCAGCAATAAGACTACTAGATCTGTATCTCAAAGAGATCAAAGAAAAAGAAAAAGAAGCCATGTATACGAAACTGTTTATAGCCGTTTTTTTGTGGTGAAAAAGAACTAGAAATTGAGATGCTCATCAATTGGGGAATGGCTGAACAAGTAATGGCATATGATTGTGATGAAGCACTATTATACTATAAGAAATTAAAGGGAGTGGTTTCAGAAAAATCATAGCCAGACCTATAAGAACTGATGCAAAGTAAAGTGAGAACCAAGAGATCATTGTACCTAATAACAGCAGTATCATAATGATGATGAGCTGTCAAAGACTTGGAGGCTCTGATCTATACAATGATCCAAGACAATTAATTGCAGAGAATTCATGATGAAAAAAATGGTATCCATTTCCAGAGAGAGAACTGATGAACTCTGAGTGGAAAATGAAATATAATTTTCTAGCTTTTTTTGCAACATGACTAATATGAAAATGTTTTACATAATTTCATATGTAAATAATTGACATCATTTTGCTTGCCTCCTCAGTGGGTGGGAGAGGAGTGGGAGTAATGGAGAGAATTTGGAACTTGAAATTTAAAAGAAAAGAATGCTAGAAATAAATAAATATTTTTTAAAGTACCTACCATGTGTCAGGAAATGTGCTTGACTCTAGAGATACAAATATAAAGAATGAAAAAATCCCTACTCTCTAGGAACCAATATTCTGATAGAAAAGGCAATAAGGTATTAGTACACACATAATGTACTACATATAATATACCTTTATACTATATATAATGTACAATTATAATATATATATAATATGCCATGTAATATACAATTAGTATACACATAATATAGAGAGAATAAATCCAAAATAACTGAATAAAAGATAGTTTAAGAGAGAGGAAAGTAGCAAATTAGTAGATCAGGAAAAGCTTCATGCAGAAAGTGGTGCTTGAGCTGAGTCTTCAAAAAAGAGAGGGTTTCTATGAGGCACAGAAAAGGAGTGAGTGCATTCTAGGCATGGGATATGGCCTGTGGACAGTCATGAAGACAGGAGATGAGATGTCATGTGTGAGAAACCAAGAAAAGGCTACTCTGGCCACATCAGAGAATACATGAGGGGAGATAAAGAACAATGAATCTGGAAGGCTAGGTTGAGGCAAGGTTAAGAAAGGATTTAAAAGTTAAGCAAAGCCTTATGTGCTTGATTCTGTAAGAAATAGGAGACCATTAGAGTATATTGAGTCAAAAAAGATCTGCCTTTTTAGGAAATATTTTGGAAGCAGTGTGGAAGAGTGGGGAGGGATTTGAAACAAGGACACCAATCAGGAGTCACTGAAATAAACTTGGCTAGCAGTGAAGACAGTTTGAACTAAGATGGTGTGCGAGTGACCAGAGAGAAGTAATCAAAGGTAAGAGATGTTTTGGAGATAGAAATGTGCAATGAGGTAGAATGGATAGTCAAGAATAATAACAAGGTTATGAACCTAAGAGCCTCTATTTTCCAACTATGGAGACACATATTCGAAAACAACAAAAGAATTTTTTTTTCCCTTATCACTCATTCAGAGTGGTTTCCTCCCAAAACGTCCAACCCACTGAGGCTTTGAAGAATGGATTATATTGCTATTGTTTTTGTTTATTATTATGTAAAAGGACCCATGCTAGAAAAAAATAAAATAAAAGAATCCCCCAAAACACCACCATCATAAATCTAGCTAATGAGTAAAGTCGGGAAGGTAGACCTCTTTCCCCAAACATTCTGCTCTCTTCTGGCTCTTAAAATGAACACAGTGTCTTTTCTGTGTTCAGGGGAAATATTTGAAAGCTACACTCTAACGTGGGAAAAGTTGCCCAAACTTCTCCAGCCTTGGTAACCAGACGGATGCTCCCCACCCTACAGAATTCACACTGAGAGGTTGGCAACAACAGGGCCTATAAAACGCAAACTTGCTGCAGCAAGGAATTGAGATCCAGGGAGCCACTCAGCAGGCCCCACGCAAAGCTAGCTTCCACCATGCCCCAGTAAAAACCACACCGTTAAAGGCAACTTTGCATTTTACGTGTTCCAGCCATCCAGAGCAGAATTCCAGCATTCCCAGGGAAGTCTGATTTACCGCCCCTGGTTGCTGCGGCTTTTACAGGGCTTGACGCCTCAAATGGATCTAATGGAAACCTCAACCTCGAGTGACGGAGTCCTTCGTTATAACTGCAGATTTACAGTGCCAGGCCTGAAGTCACTCTATCATGCTCACATCTCCTCGGTGTGCCAGCCTGCTTTCTCCAAGCATTCCTCAGGCTTAAGTTAAGCCACTGCTGAGCTCCACTCAGACTGGCAATCTCCGCAATGGCTTGGACCCTGCTTAGCCTATCACCAGCAGTTTCAGTGGGACATCCTTCCTTTGAGCCTTCTGAGGGCCAAGGGGCCCAATCAATCTGGCTGATAGGATACAGTGACTTGCGAAAGATTCCATGTGGAAAGTCAGGATGGACAGAGGAGGGTACCTAGGATGGGGTGCTAGGGGGATTCGAAGAAGGGCTGAGAGAGAAAAGTGACTCCAAGCTATGTTTGTGAGATTTTCACAGCTAATCACACACAAGACGGATTCACTGCTCACTTCACTATGCTCACTCATTTTTCATTACACACTTTTCACTGCCCCATCAGCCTGCTCCACCAAGGTCAAATGAAGGGAATGATAGCAAGCACACCGCACCAAGATTTATTATAAACGGATTCACTCTCCTTTTATGTGGAGTAAATGTGCTCCTGAAATTACCATTTATGAAAATGGACCTGAGCCACCAAAGTCATCAGAGACAGGGGAGGGGGAAGCAGAGCCAGCCCAAATGGCCCACTCCCACCCGGCCCCTTTCTGGCACAAAGAAGACACAGTCCGAGGGAATGGACTGGCACTAACACAAGACCCTCCAGGATTTTTTAAGCAGTCTTCCAGAGTTGGAAATAAGGCTTCCAAGGAGGGTAGGAATCAACTATTTTCCCCATGGACAGTCTCAGTTCTCATCCCGGCACTCAGAAACCATAACAATAACAATTATCATCATTTTCACCATTATTATAATAGCAAGTTTGTATACAATGGTTTAAGGTTTGTCAAGTACTTTACATATCTTACCTCATTTGATCCTTACCTTGTAAGGAGGTACAATTTTTATCCTTCTTTTACAGATGAGGAAAATGACGCTCACACAGTTAGTTAAGTGACTTGCCCAAAGTCACATATCTTTGCTGCTGTTTAGTCATTTTCAGTTGTGTCTCACTCTTCATGATCCCATCTGGTGTTTTCTTGGCAAAGATACTTGGGTGGTTTGCTGTTTCCTTCTCTAGCTCATTTTACAGATAAGAAAACTGAGACAAACTGGATGAAATGACTTGCCCTGGGTCACACAGCTAGGAAGTATCTGAGGCTGGATTTGAACTCAGGTCTTGCTGATTCCAAGTCCATCACCTTATCCACTGTACCACACAGCTGCCCTTTTCTGGCTCCTATGTATAACCTATTACTCCTCCCTACAGGAACCCTCCCTCATCATGCATAAAATTGGGTTCTCTGACTAGACAATGTCTGATGTCCCTTCCATCTCCTATGACCTATGGTCTTCTCCTTACTCCATACTTTTGCCCATAACGATCCTTCTGCCTTCAATGCCTTCTTTCCTCCTCTTCTGGGCCATTCTATATCCTAGCCATCTTCAAGTGCTCCTGAACTAAATTAAAATCGAGGTGGGAAATATTTAACAAAATAAATAAAAATACAATAGAACACAGATAATGCTCATATGTGGTTTTCTAAATCAGGATGCCTCCACAGGGATCTTCATGTAGGGTTAGTAGCTCTGTTTCTACCTGAGTTTCATACTGCTTTTCTGTAGCACACATAATCAGTGCTGCTCATTCCATACCAGTAATACTCTCCTCTAATATTTCCCTCCATAGAATCCAGAGCTGAAGACTTCTGACATCATCTGATCCAACCTCCTCATTTTCAGAGGAAACTGAGTCCTGATACACAAGCACACACACACTGAACACATCCAGTCAATCACCCAGTCAGTAGATAATGAACATTAATTAAACCTTGACTATGTGCCAGGCACTGTGCCAAGGGCTGAGAAGACAAATGCATGCAAACAAAAAGACAATACCTGTAAGTCCCCAAGGAACTTCCATTCTAATGAGGGAAAATGATAGATAAAAGGAAGCTGAATAGGAAGAAGGGAGTAGAAGGTATCCAGTATGGAGACATCATTGAGAAGTACAAGAATGCTACTAATTGTGAATCCTTGGGCTAATCACTTAATTTGTCTGGGCCTCAGATTTATCCATACACATGCATATATGTGTGTGTGTGTGTGTGTGCATATATATATAATCTAAATAGATTTTTGTCCTTTCATCCCCAGTGCCTAGAATGGTGCCTGATGCATAACAGGAACTCAATAAATGCTTCTTGAATTGAATGGCACATAGTAGGACCTTACTAAATGATGACCGATTGACCCAGCAAGTGAAATGCCCAAAGAATTTAAGTGGGGGCTTAAGTCACACAGGTATAAACAGGTGTGTCACTTGGATTTGAACCCAGGTCTTATGACTCTAAAGTCAGAGTTCCTTCTAAAGCACCATGAGTCTAGGTCTATTTGTGGACAAGTTGTGATTCCCTCAATATATTGTATTCTCCTGAAAGACACTATTTTGGTCTGACTTAATTAGCTAATTGTCTCCCTTTCCATTGTATTCTTTTAAAGTAACTCCAGCATTCTCCAAACTGTGAACACATTCAGTCTATGAATACTTTATATCACACACTATGATGAAGTGAGTGCGTGAACAGGTCCTGCCTATAGGCTCAGAGAGCAAGCTGAAACTCTACCCACAGGGTTATCTTTTTATTCCTTAGAGAATTACTAATGTTATAGTTGAGTTATATTGGTATTATAGAGTTAGAGCTCACTGGGACATCCGAGAAAAGCTGGTCCAATACCTTCATTTTCAAGATGAGGAAACTGAGGCTCAGAAAGTTAAGTGATTAGCCCAAGGACACACAATAAGTAGGTGGCAGAGCTTTACTGCTCACCAGGCTGCACTCCTGTACGTCTCAAACCATGTCTCCATGCTAGGTACCTTCTATACCCTCCTTCCCATTCAGCTTCCTTTTATCTCCTGTTTTCCCTCATTAGAATGTAAGCTCCTTGGAGGCTTACAGGTCTTTTTGCTTGCACTTGTATGCTCAGCACTTGGTACAGTGCCTGGCACATAATAAGGGCTTATAATGTTCACTGACTATAGACTAGCTGATTGATTGAATGTGTTTATAAGCCAGAGAGTGTGAATGCATATAATATATATGTACATATTATGCATGTATAAGTGTTTCTTTTCAGTCATATTTGACTCTTTGTGACTCCATTTGGGATGCTGTTTTGCTTTTAGCAAAGATGCTGGAGTGGTTTTCCATTTCCTTCTCCAGCTAATTTTACAGATGAGGAAACTGAGGCAAGGAGGGTTAAGTGACTCGTCCAGGGTCAAATAGGTAATAAATATCTGAGGTCAAATTTGAACTCAGGAATAGGAGTCTTCCTAATAACAAGCCGAATGTACTATCATTGCACTACCTGGAGCCTTAGCCTTTATTTACAAAATTTTAAAAGAGAATAATTTAAAAATCATATAATTAGTTGATTATATCAAACAAAAAGAAAACGCAAACCCTGATCCACAAATAGATGCAGACTCACACAGCAGAGACAAAAAAAAACCCACTATCAAAGTAGTCCAAATGTTGGGTTCAAAACTCAGTTTTACCACTTATTATGTACATGACCTTGGTCAGGTTACTACTTTTTCATCAATCAATCAGCATTTATTAATCATCTACCATGTGTCAGGCACTGTGCTAAGCACTGGGGATACAGAGGCAAAAGACAGTCCCTGCCCTCAAGTAGAATACAGTTTAATGGGGAGACAAGAGGCAAACAAATATATACAAAGCAAAACATATGCAGGATAAATAAGAAAGAATTAACAGAAGGAAGGCATAAGAATTAAGATGAGCTGATAACATGAATCTCTAAGGAAGAGAGGTCATCTCTTTGGATCTTATTTCTGCATTTATTTAAGATAAATTATAAGGCTGGACTAAATGATCACTCTTCTGTTCAGAATCTTATAATTGCAGGAAGTTAAGTAACTAGAGGCTTTGAAGGAAACATCATCTAACTCCTAAATGATGTAAGACAGAAAAAGGGTGAATGATGCAAGATGACTGCAAAGGGAAGAAAACTCCACTTAGAAATGGAAGAAACAATTTGGCTTAGCAACCCACCACATAATAAGTTCCCAACTTTTTCCCCCCTAAGACTCCAATCTCCTTTAATAACCCTGGTTTCCATATTACAAGGAGGAAGAGGCCTTGGTACCATCCATTAAGTCAGACTGTGTCTTTGAACTGCATGCAAGCCAGGTTGAGAAAACTTAATTTTATCACTTGTCAAATTTTCAACCTTTGAAAAATTACTCAATACCAGGATTAATATACAATACAATATCCAAGCGGTTAGCAGGCTCTGAACTCATATTATCCAAAAATGATGTTAGATGTGGACAAGATGACCAGCAAGGCTTCCAATCTTCTGTAGTCTTCTGTCTGAAGGAGGAAAAGCAGGTGCCGGGCTACAGGACAAATTCACTTTTAAAAGTCGGAGTGATAGATAATCTATGCCAAACCTGAAAATATGTCTCATGGATCTCGATGCAATAGACAACTTATTAATTTCATTAAAAAACCATCCCATTCATCATCTCCAGCAAGTCCAAGGCCCTTCTCCAAAGACCTTGGTTCTAATTATAAAAGCGGCTCACTCCAGCATCCTGGGGGTTCTCCCAAAGAGCTGAAATGGAACCTCTCCTGGGCCCCAGAAATCTTTTCTCTGAAACTACACATTTTAGCAAAGGTGCAAAACAGCTGCAATACAAGGTACTCTCCTGAAAATTAAGGGTGCCTCCAAAGCCACTCACAAGATTACAAGGTCAATCTATGTCAGAGTCAGGACCCAAACCCAGAACCTGAAATTCTTTTTTGTTTTCAGAAAACTATTTATCCAGGGGAACACAATTCTAACCACAAATGTGGGCTTGAAAATCTAGGAATCCCAGATTACTATATTGGAACATTTTTTTATGTTATATTTTTCTATTTCTCTAATTCTCTACCATGTAACTTTTCTAAAAGTTGTCACAGTTTTCTGGTGCTTAAGTCTTGAGCTGTTTTTTCTCTCAATTTCTGGAACCACTTTTTAAACAGCAAAAGTTTCATAAACCACATATGAATTTTTTTTTCAGAAGAGATTCATTTGCCCTCTCCCCTTCTCCTCAATTTCTCTTTGCTTAGCCTAGGTGGAGACTTGGATAGAATGAACAGTGATAACATTCCCCCTTTAAATTAAACTGTTTCCAAGGCTCCTGTCACTCAAGAACACTCCAGGATTGGATAAAGAAAGCAACTAACTTTTTTTCCTGACACAAAGGATTTCATAGTAAGCATGCACAATCATTATTATTGCATGCCTTCATAAAGGAACAATATGTCTTCTTCCAGAGCCATCAGTTTCAAAAGGTGCGGGTAAATATTGTTATTTACCACACTAAAGCAACAATAACTGATTAAGGTAAATTTAGTGGAAACGTTGAAATAATGGCAGGAGAAAAGAAAACGCATTCTGTGGAAACACTGCGTGAACTTATTGGAAATAATCAAGCACTCCGTTTGAATTAAGCAAAGAAGAGCGAAAGAAAAAAAAAAAAAAAGCAGGGTGGGGGGGCGGCAGAGCAAGCCTGGAAAGCCCTAGCTGGCATTTGCAGGCTCCGTCTGTGGTGTGGCCTCTCCAGATATTGAAAGAGAAACTGCAAAGATGCAAACAAGCGTCCTGCGCTCTGTTAGCAGTAAGTAAATTGCTGTGGGATCTGAGTGCGGGAATACTTGAGCAGGCAATTCCTCTCTGTCTTTCATTCTGTTTGTCTGTGTTAAATTCCCCCTCTGCCCTCATCCATTCTCACATCCAGTTCCCAGCTTTGTCCATCCATCAATCCACACACTTTGTCAGCGCTGACTTCATCCTGGCGCTCACAATCACATCCCAGCAATACTGCTGCCACCAGGGAGCCCTCCGCCTCCCATCTGCGTTCCCTGATCTGCTGACGGAGGGCCCCGCGCTTGTCGGTTTCTATTGCACAGGCAAGCAAAAACACTAATACCCAACCTAATTCCTAGCGTCCTGCTTTTCACCTTTTCAAGGGAGGGGAATGGGAGGGGGGGGAGGAGAATGAGAGAGAGAGAGGCTATGTGTAACAGTGAGTGTGACAGAGATGGAGAGAGAAAGGGGGGAAAGGAAAAAGAAAGGAGAGAGAGAAAGAGAGAGAGAGAGAGAGAGAGAGAAGTGAGTGTGACAGAGATGGAGAGAGGCTGTGTGTGTAAAAGTGAGTGTGACAGATTGGAGGGAGAAAAGGGGAGAGAGGGGGAGAAGAGAGAGAGTGAAAAGTGAGTGTGACAGAGATGGAGAGAGAGGCTGGGTCTGTGTATGTGAACATGACAGATAAGGAGGGAGAAAAGGGGAGGGGAGATGGAGACAGAAGGAGAAAGAGGTTGTGTGCATGTGTGTATGTGTAAAAGTAAGTGTAACACAGAGAGATGGAGAAAGAAAAAGGGAGGGGAGATGGAGATGGAGAGAGAGAGATGTTGGCTGAATTTTCTAAAACAATTCACACACTGGTCAGGTGGAGGCTCAATCCATCTTCCCTCTACAACACATCAATAGAAATCACAGGGAGAAAATGTATCACTAATTAAGGGTTGATAAGCTCTAGTCAAGTGCAGTTTAGGAAGAAAAAAATAAAGCCCAGCACACCTGCCCAGGGCTTCTAGAGGCTTGGATCTATATAACACTTTCCTAGTCTGCTAAGGATGGAAATTTTTCTTCTGTTCTATCAAAAAGAAAAAAAAGTTTCCCTTTTAAAATAAAACAAAGAAAGGTTTTGGGGAGGGAAAAGGATAGGGGGGGTGAATAAAGAATCATTTTTATTCAAAAGATCATTTGCAAGATTTCTCAGGTTGAAAAAAAAATAAGATTACTAAAGGAAAAAAAATAGTTACCTAGCAACAAAACTATTTTAAAACATTCTTCAGTGTACTGCCTGATTGTGTGCTCTTAATTCAAAGGTGTATAATCTGAGCAAGCATCCACCAAACTGTTTCAAAATTTCTTCCTTTAATTTTCAACTCCTGTTTTGAGGGGGTTCTTCCTCCCCCTTCTCCCCTACCATGTGGGGGCAACTCGACAATTAGCAATAAGTAGGAACATAAAAGCTTTCCAAGGTTACACAGTTCTTTCATTTTTCCCCTTGGGGAGAAAAAAAATCATATTACATTTAGAATATGAGATCTTCTCAGTTAACAAAACAACTTATTCAACTAAGCTTCCATTTACTGGAATGCATTAGAGTCTTCATGTGAGAGGCACCCTTCTCATACCTAATTACTAGAGTGCCCTTTGAACTGGACTAGAAGCTGAAAAATAAATAAATAGATCAACTAATAAAAGGGGTCTATTGTTCATCTGCACCATTCTATGATCACCACTCTATGATCTTTAAGGAATGAGTCTGAAAGTGGCATCATTATAAAATGTCTCCACTAAACTGTTTACATGGCATAGTTCCCCTAGAGTCCAACAGTACCCACCTCATGGGCTTGTTAGAAGGATCAAAAACTGATACATTTTACAAAACTTAAACTTCTACGTCAATGTCACCTGTTAGTAGTAGCATTGGTCCAATATTTGGTGATTACTATATAGTTATGAGATTGAGTAAGCCCTTAATTGTGCTTGGCCTCAGTTTCTTTCAAGGTCCCTTCTAGTTCTAAAAGCCTATGGGACTATGGTTTCATAGGGTGATTCTAAAATAATTGGTTACAAATTTTGTAACTGATAGGCCAAAACTTATATATCTGAAGCAGAGGAGTTTTATTGTGGGGCTATGCCTTTATTTTTCAATGGTATCATTGTGGCTCAAAACATTTTTGGAAATTCCCTTTGAATTGTCCACAGCCACAGTTTACAAGTCAACTGAAAAAATATAGCTTCCTTCAGTTAAAATTCCACTTTTCTACAAGAAACCTTTTCTAACCCCCTTTCTATGGCAATGCTTCCTCTCTATTGATTATCTCCAGTTTACCCTGTCTATATCTTGTTGGTACATAGTTGTTTGTATACTCTCTCCCCCATTAGACTGTGAGCTATGCTATCTTTTACCTTTCTTTGTATTACTAGCCCTTAGCATAGTATCTGGCACACAAGTAAATTAATAAATGCTTGTTGATTGACACATCTTTTTGCAGTTCATTGTTTTGTTTGTTTTTAACCCAAATCCTCACACCCACCTGAATCATCCACCTGATTCACTAGCCTTGGTTTTGGGTGACTTTGAGCTATTTCTAGAGATCAAGTCCATCCTCAAAGGTTGAGGTTTTATAACCCTGAGACTGTATCAAAAGATACTATTTCCAAAGAACTGGAAGAGATATCCAGGGCTGCCATCTAGTTGAACCCATATGTAAACATGAATCCTCTGTACAGAACATCCAACAAGTAGCTGGGTATGTTGTAGCCCAGCCCTTACTTGAAGACCATTAGTGGTTAGAAATAACTCACTGTCTCCCACTGGGATTCAAACCACTTCTGATAGCTCTGAGGTTTAGAAGTTGCACAGATTTTCTGGGCAATAGCAACATTGCTAAAATGAGTGTCTAGTCTCCCAAAGTGACTCCTTAGAACCAGCTGGAGGCCCAAGTTCTTATACACATTAACAAAAAACAATTCCATTCCTTTACCTGTTATCAATGGAGATTTGGTAGGCAAATTGAAGGAAAGGAACAGATAAGAAAGAAGGAGGAAACTGGGATTGGAAAGTTAATACTACACCTCACTTCTCAACCCACCCTCCAACTCTAAGGTATTATAGCTACAGGTCTTAGCATAAACTCATAGCCGTAATCCATCCTATACCCCTTTTGTTTCGGGGACTTAAATGCCTAGGGGACCTTGAGTTGTCATAGAAGAGACTTGGGGGAGGGGGGAAGGAAGCCATAGCAGAAATTCTCCTCTCCTCTGCAACTATACACATCAGACATCTCTAATTAGACAGCAACAAAATTTTATTAATAGGATGGACATTATGGAATGAGCTTGTTATAAATGGGCCCTGTCAGAGCCTTATTCAGCTACCAAATGAGTATTCTCAGTTCAGTGCTCTCATCTGAGGCATCACGCCTGGTGCTGGATAACAAATGATTGCTATTAACCGTATTGTTAGTAATGATGGCTGAAAACAAACAAAAACCCATAAATAACAGTCTACAGAAAAATTAACCCATAAACTTGATAGATATCCAGCTGAGAAATAATAAATGACACTTTGGGGCCTGCTGGGAGAAGCTAGTGGTTTTTGTTTTCCTCTCTGTCATTAACACATTTTCTGTGCTAAAAATTAGATTCTGATATATAATTATCAACGCTCCCAGATATTAATTCTGCTATCGCTCCCTCGGTTTCTCTGCTGGCTGGCTATAATGTTATTCACAGATTACTCTGAGAAAACACATCAAACACTTAACAGAACAGGTCAAAGTGACAAGCAGCTTTTGCTGACAACACCAACCTGCACTGTCTTTTTTTTTTTTTAAACCGGGGACACAAAACAAATTTCTCATATTAATTAACTTGGGTTCCCTTCTAGCCAGCACAGGCCTGTGCTATGTAATGTGAGGTAAGCAAATTCCCTACTGTCCTAATAAAGGCTGCTGAGAATGGGAAGAAGTGACAAAAAATTATGTGGCATTTATAACATTCAAGGTTGCTGTTCATTATCATCTTAGGGGGTGGGAAGGATGTGCTGTTCAAAACAAGTTGGCATAAAGTCTTATCCTGGCCTCTTCTCCCAAGGAACCTAGGGTGGGGGGCATAGCATTCTTGAAGCATGAACGCCCAAGACCTTCCCCAAAAACGAGTCTGATTATCATTGTGGAAGACACATCAGCACTCTGCCCAGGAAGGACTTTGCCTTACCAAATATGGCAACTTCTATGCAAATCACTAGTCGGGACTGAGCATATGACCAAAAGAGCAATTAACCAGACCTAGAATAAGAAGGAAAACGCGCCAAAGTCCCTTTTCAGCTTCCCGATGGAAGGCAGAGGTTTAAATATTATCATTCTTATGTATATATAGAGAGAAAGGCAACCAAACGGCACAATGGATAGAGTATGGGCTCCTAGTTAGGAACACCTGAGTTTCAATCTAGCTCAGAAATTTCCTAGCTGTGTGACCTTGGGCCTAGAAAAGGAAATGGCAAGTCTCATCAGTATCTTTACCAAGAAAAACCCATGGGCAGAGGTTCATGAGACAAGGAGGAGACAGACACAACTGAAAGACATACATACATGCAATAACACACATATGCTTGTGCATGTATAAATATACATACAATTGTGTGCAGAGAGACCTACACCTTCATAGAAGAAGCTTGGTATAACAGGCAGCCTCAGAGTCAGAACAAGCAGGGTTCATGCCCTGCTTCTATCATATGCTGGCTGTGTGACCCTGGCTTAGTCACTTAACCATTCAACTACTGAGGAGGGCCTGATCTGTTAGTAAAGAGTCCCCTCTACTATATGTGTGTATGTGTGTGTGTGTGTGTGTGTGTGTGTGTAGAGAGAGGTATATGTGTGTATACATGTGTGAATATATATAGATATATGTATATAAAGAGAATACCATCTCTATATATGTATGTGCATATACACACATACATGTATTGTGTATGTATATATATACATATATATAAATTGCAATTGCTGGAAAAGTGGCATTAGATTCCATTAGAAAAATTAATTCAATCAACAAACATCTATTAAACACCTACTAATGCTTCCCACTATGGTAGGCACTGGGTATTGTACAACAATAAAATTGAAAACAGGTCCTCCTCTTAAGGAGCTTCCGCTGGGGGAGAGGGGAGCACAAGCTTGAACTTAAATAGACACATAACGTTTACAAAATAGATACAAAATAAATATGGGAGGAAGAGTCGCTTAGAACCTGAACGTCATTAGAATTCTATATAAAGTGGCACTCGGCACTAATAATAACGCTTTCCTCCGATGTCATATTTGGAAAGGCAGCGATTTCACGAAAAACACCCAACATAAATAATATGCAGGTGCCTTGTTGAAAGGCAGTGGCTGATTTCTAGACCGACTTGTTATTTGTGTAGGATTTAATTTTTATTGTCCTTTAAAATAGGGGGGGAGGGAATGGCAAAAAGGGAGAGGACAAGAAGAAATTTTAGGGAAACTGGAAGAGGGGGAAAATACTTTCACCTGATCTCACAAGGACCTAAAGTAGAACTGGTGAGCAGGACAATTTTCACAATTGGAAAAAATAAAGTAGGTATACCAACCATTTTACCAGCCCGAGCTCCCACCGGGGGAAAGAAGTGGTGACTTCCTATTTCAAACAAACAAAAAACAATCCAGACCCATTCGCTTTCCCTCAAAAATGGTAGTAAATCTCTACCATACGGTAAAAGGCTGGGGGGGGGGGGGTAGAAATTTAAATTTAGGCTACTGGTCACCTGCAGGAAACTGGCTGTTGGAATGGAGGCAGAAGAGAGACGCACTCGGCCAGACAATGAATGATGCAGGGCTGGGCTGCTGGAAAAAGCAAAAGAAAATGGAGGATGGTGGTTGGGCCACCAATTTGGCTAACACCCCTGGTTGGTTACAGCTGTGGGAAGCACTACCTTGTACCCTCTGTCCTTCCTCACATCCCTCGGGCCCCTTTAACTATTTATTCTCCTATCCAAATAATATTTATTAAATAGAGAGAAAAGAGGAAGAGCCCACTCTTCGATGCCCCCTTTAATGCCTGCACCTTGTCCAAGGATCACGGCCAGCTTGATGACAAGAGTCTCAACTGCAAATCCCACACACCCCGTGCACTACATTTTCTCCCGTATCTGGCATTGTGATATTAAATAACTATAAAACTCGAAAGCCAAAATAACTAAATCACCTGGCAGCCAATTTCTGAGAGTTAAACCACAAACCCGGAAAATGGTGGAGTGTGTTGAAATAATGTAAAGGAAACCCATAAATTCAAACTTTATGTTCTGTAAAGAACAAATATGAAAAAAGCATCAAAATAATGAAAGATTGTTTATGTATTCTGGCATGAAATGGGAATGTGTTATGAGAGGGAGCGCGGCGGCAGAGACAGATCGACAAAGCTGACAGTGTGGTATTCATCCTCGGCGGCGCGGCGGCCGACGTCCCGCTAGTGTCAGCAGACAGCGCAATAAATCAAGGGCTCTCGATGCTGTACCTACAGCTTATTACATCCAAGATGACAAATAAATAATAATCCCTGTCAGAGCGGCCCTTTGCTCAAGGATTGAGCCTGAAACCTTTGGCTCATCACTCCTCATCTTAAGTGAAAACACTAGAACTGGGGAATTGGAGGCCACGGTTTGCTAAGCTCATGAAACACAAAACGAGCCGGGCAGGGGAACACGGACTAAACAAGTAAGGTCAGGAAGTAAGAAAGGATAAACATTTAAATAATCCTGCCTGAGAGGTGGCAAAGTGGGAGTAGCAGGGCCGGCTAACGGGGCCTCCTGATCAGCTCGAGAGGGATGGGGGAGGCAGGGGAGGCGAGAAAGTCCAGCATCAGCATCCCCAGAGCCCCTCCCACTGCCTCCGTGCCTAACGCTGATTGCTGCCCAGCGGGCCGTGATCCTGGAGACGAGGTGCGGGATTAAAGGGGGCCAGCGCAGACCCGGCTCTTGGCTTCCCCCTCCTCCTGAGTACATATTATTTGGATAATGGAGGCGTTAAAGGGCCCTGAGGGAGATGGGGAAAGACGGAGACTACCGGGTCTGTCTGAAGGTAGGCACGGTTTCCCATGCTGCCCATTCAGAAGAAGGAAGGGTGAGCGATATAAATCGGGGGCATCTAGCTTTTTCCGGGCTCAGATTTCATATTCTAAGACCTACTTCTCCTAAAATCAGTACATCAATAAGAATTTAAGTGCCTATTATGTGCCCCCACTCTGCTAAGCACTGGGTGTGCCCTACTCGTACAAGCACCTTCACTATTGACTCAGTAATCAAAAAAATGAGGCCTACCACCAGTCTATTGACCCTAACTCTTTTCTTCTCTTCCCCCCCCCATCCCCCATTCAGGATCAAAGGTCTAAATACAGCTAGAAGGAATGTATCTCAGGGGACACCTACCTTTTACAGATGAGGAAACCCAGACCCAGAGAGATGAAAAGATATGCCCCAACAGTGTCAGAGGCAAGGACCCATCCCAGGCCTTCAGGGCTCCAGAACTAAATCCATTTTATCATGTTATATGTGTCATTTGAGTTGGGCTTTGAGGCCTTTCTCTCAGTTTGTATAGGACTATACCTCCCAGCCCCTTCCTCCATTCGGATTTTAGGAAGTGATTCAGTAGTAAATTATAGGCCCTCGATAGGCCTATCAAGGGCACCTGGGTCTAAACCTTCCTTGGCTATCTACTTACTATGAGACATTAATCATGTCAGTCAATAAGAATTTATTAAATGCCTACTATGTGCCAAGTGTTGTCCCAAGGGCCGGGAATACAAAGAAAGGGGCAGACCCTCCCTGCTCTCAAGGAGTTCACAGTATGGTTAACATGTGTCTTAATTCTGACGACCTTCCTTTCTCTACCACTCTTTGATAGTTAAGTGGATGCTCCCTTTAAAGACCTTGGAGAACACCTGACACCTTCCTCCACTCTTATTTGTAAACCTCAGTACTCCTTATTCTAACATTCATATCCTAACATCCATAATCTGACTCCAACCCCCCACCCCTTCTTACTTCATATCACTCCCTTTCCTGGCCAACTTGGACTACCACAAGCTGTTCCCTCACCTTTATATGCCACCTCTCGTCTCCATTTACCTGTACAAGCAGTCACCCAGGCCACCTCCACTTCAAAGATCAGCTCAGGCACTGCCTCCTTCCTGTAGCCTTCTCTGATCTGCCCAGCTCAAAGTGTTCTCTCTCCACTCAAACTTTCCTCAGAACTCTCTGTGATCCTCTTCTCTCTTTACTCCCAACCCCGTATTATACTTATGTGCTCATGCCATATTCCCCAGTAGAACTTAAGCCGCTTGTGGGAAGCATTTTGTTTGTGTCTTGTGCAATGACCAGCATACAAGAGTAAATACTTAATAAATATTTGTTAAATTTAATTTGTTCCTCTACAGGTATTAAATTCACATCAGCTCCCAGTTTGACTGTCTAGGGAAAGCCATCTCCTTCTCTGCCCACAATTTTTCATTTTTTTGTTGGTTTTTAATCATCAAAGACAGTAGGCAATAGTCCATTCCTCAGTGTGGGAAACAATCTCCAAATATATGTATGTGTGTATGTGTACATACAGGTGTATATGTATATACATATGTGTATATGTATATACTAACAGATGTGTGAATATATACTAGATATATATGTGTGTAGATATACCAGATGTGTGAATATATATTTATAGTGTGTAGGTATACATGTATACACACTAACAGATAAGTCTATGGGAATTGTTTAAGACACATCAGATTAAGTAAAAGAGATAATAAGTAGGCGGCAGTAAGGTCTGAACCCAAGTCCTCTTGTTTCAAACACAGCATTATACCTACTTTATCACCCTGACTCTTGGGGGTGAGGTAGGGTGGGAAACCAAGTTGAACTTGAAGGATCTTCAGAGTCTAACTCTCTCCAATCTCTATATCCACATAAACCTAAAATCAGTTATTTTCCCCATTCACTCTGAGAGTCCCCTTTTGAAAAACTTCATGCAGGACATGTTGGCTTTTCAATGCCATTTTAAAAATTAAAAATAAAAAGAAGAGGGGTGGCTAGGTGACTAAGTGAATAGAGCACCGGTCCTGGAGTCAAGAGGACCTGGGTTCGAATCCCGCCTCAGACACTTAACACAAAAAATAGCCGTGTGACCTTGGGCAAGTCACTTAACCCCAATTGCCCTCCAAAAAGCAAAAAAATAAAAAATAAAAAGAAGAAATAAAATCCAAGCTTTCCTTATTTGCAATGAATTATAAAGGTTCTTAGCCTTGGGTGCATGAACTTGTTATTAAAAATATTTTGATAAATGTATTTCAATATAATTTGTTTCCTTTGTGATCCCATATCTTTTATTTTATGCATTTTAAAATATAATTATGAGAACTGGTCCATGGTCTACACTAGATGTGACAGTGACCAAAATCTTCTTTTGGACTGTGGACTTAAAAACAAGAACCTTTTTAGTTTGTCTTGGTATTTAGGTAAATTTACCTCCTTTCCTTCTCCTATGCTACTCTTTCACCTCCATTATTTCACCAATTCCCATCTCTTTACACTAAGATTTGATCCCTCATTGTAATAGTCAATTTTGCTTCCTTATTTTTGGTTCCTTCTACTTCATTTGGCAGAATTTCAAGCACACAGTATTAAATGTACCACTTTTGATTTTCATGGGCTGTTGCAATAGCTAGTATGTCTACAGGGACACACTCACACCCAAATGACCACTTATGGTATCAGATTTAACAAACCCAGCCATGCAGCTCAGTCTAGATTCTGAAGCCTGAGAACTAGAAGATGTTCAGCACAGCTTTGAAAAGACAACAGATGATAGGCAAAGGGAGGGTGGGACTGATGATGATGATGATGATAACATTTAAATAGTGTTTTAAGGTTTGCAAAGAGTTTAAACATACTATTTCATTTGATCCTCACAATAACCCTGGGAGGGAGGTGCTATTATTATCTTCATTTCACAGATAAGAAAACTAAGGCAGACAGCAATTAAGTGATTTGCCCAAGGTTACACAACTAGTAAATGTCCACAGCTGGATTTGAACTCAGGTCTTCCTGACTTCAGGTCTAACATTCTATCTACTATGCCACCTGGCTCCCTCTATAAAACCCATAGCCCACAGAAGTTAGTTTCATTGATGTTCTTCATGCCATCAGCTACAACATAGCCAGATAAGCAGGGAAAAATTACAGTTTAATGAGTATTTTAGTTACTATCTTCAGGGATGGACAAATATATTATTCCTTAGTCTTTATCTCCCCCATCATCACTTTAGATAGTTTCACTGAGGTCAAATCTATCCCAAGCCTAGAATGGCGAGCCCTGCTCTCATATTCGGTACTACACTGTCCCACTGGTATCCCTGGATACCTCTTTCTTATAATCAGAAAATTGCAGTCTTAGGTATCTGTTGGCTTGGAATCCTGCCTAGAACACCTTTCTGGGGACCACTATTGCTTCCATCTGCCCATTTGATGCTTTTGGGACTGACCCTAAAACCCTGCTCAATTTCTAGCTTGCCTTATCAGCTAAGTGATGGGGTGGAGGGGAAAAAAAAGCTGCAGGGTAACTAACATATTCTTTCCACTCTTCCTGGAACATCATTCTCTTTTTTTTACCTTCTTTTCTTCAAGTATCACTCATACCCTGTTTACCCCTTCAAAAAAAATCCCAAACCCAATTATCAAAAGCAATCTCTCATGATCTTTAAGGTCCCTTAAGGTTAAACATTCTATGGCCCTTGCCAGTTTAGATGAGACAATGATAATCATTTGAATTTTTTTTTAATATTCTATTACATGGTTATAGAGTCCTCTCCCATCGTAAATAAATAAATAAAACCATCAAGAAATAGAGCATAATGACTCCATACCTTCTATCCTCAAGTACCATACATTCATCAGGAAGATACATGGGATGATTTCTTCAGGAGCAGCCACTAACATAGCTATCACATTCCTGGACCTAGCATGGCACCATATACAAAGTAGCTGTTTAATAAATGGCTTAATTAATGATTAGATTCCTGGGAGCAGAAAAAATGGGGTCCCCTTGTTATTCCAGAACAATCTAAGAATAGCACTAAACAATGTGACACTAAAGACCTTTTGAGGCAAGAAATCCAAAAGATGCAATTTCACTGACACAACCCATCCATGTCTTAGTAGTTAAGTCTTAGATACTTGCCCAAATCTTAGAGAAGTTAAGTGACTTTGTTGAGGCCACTCAGATTGTAAGCAATCTGCTACTGGATCTGAATTCAAGGCTTTCTGACTCAAAGTCTAATACCTTACCTACTCAGTCACTACTGACTCTCTAGGCATGTTTATCAATGGAAATAAAAAGCATTCTGAACTGAGGCAGATTTTTGATAATTCAGGGGTTCTTCACTTGGATTCTAAGAATTTTTTTAAGTGATATGATAGAGATGATAGATAGATAGATAGATAGATAGATAGATAGATAGATAGAGGATAGGTAGATATATGATGGATAAGTATACACTACAAATGTATACTATACATCAATATATTTATGCATGTGTATAAATATACATATAGGTATACATTAAGATATATATATATATATATATATAGTTTTTTCTGAGAATGGTTTCCCTGTCTTGCCAGACTGAAAGCACATTGGCCACTCACAGGCTCAATCCCACCAATTTCAGAAGCTTTTACTTCCTGTTTTTCACCTGGACTGGCTTGCCCCTGCTCAGGCATCCTGGTGGACCCTTCTTCCCCAGCACTTCCCCAGCACCGGAATTAATGGGGACACATAACTAGCTTAGTCCACTGAGGCTCAGAACTCCCAAACTCAAATGATCTAACATCTTCAACCACACCCTGCCCCCAGTACCATTGTGGGACACACACACACACACACACACACACACACACACACACACCACAACCATATTTTCAACTATATTTCCGTATGATTGGTTTCCCTTGTCATCCTACGTATTTTTATCTTTTTAAAGATATAATTCTGAAAAAGGGTCCATAGGTATCAAGAGAATGCCAAACAGTCTGCCACACACACACACACACACACACACACACACACACAAATTCCTATATGGCAACCAACTATTCTAAGAAGGGAGTCTCTGGGATAGAAACATCACAGTGCCAGAATTGTTAAGTTTTAGCATTTTCCAAACATATATTTGTTAAAAGCAGACATGGGGTGCCTGGCTTTATCAGACCCGTGGTTATCTGGCTTTAACTGAGCTAACTTGACAAAACAGATGAGGAAAGAATAATAACAGCAATCAGTTGAAATAATGATGGTAGCTAGTGTCTAAATGCCCTTTATATAAACACAGTAATTCCATTAATACCCATTGTATACATTTCCAACAATACACCAGGAGGTTACTGCTGAACTGGAAAAACCCCAGAATCCCACTAAGAAAATAATGCCTATTTCAGGTACGTACTCTAACTGACTTAAATTATTATGGATGTGCTTCATACTTAATTACCTTTCTAAAATATGTTGGGGTATTTTGTCATAAACTCCCGTGCCATGCACCTAAACACTGCTCAGAAATGCAACCCCTTGGCTAATGTTTTTATCTGAATTACTTATTACCCAATACAGCACGCATCAACATTTTCTAGAAACCAGAACTGGGCTCTCTGAATTCCCTCCTCCCCGAATGCCAGTCACTGTGGGGAGCATTTAGTTATAAATTGTCTTTCAATAAAAGTAAAGGCTCCCAAAACAACAAAATGAAAAGACACAGCAACCTAAATCAAGGGAAGTCAATTTCCACATGCCGATCCTAAATATTTCATGGCCCTATTTTATTCTGACATTTGTAGATGACTAAAGTGTTACAAAGGAAATAAAATGCTGATTAAAGAGTTCACTGTCATAAAGGTTACTGAATTGTAAATGGCCCTTTCCATCTTCCTGTTAATAGGTACCCAGCTGTAAACATCATGAAGGATGTGACGGGAGGCCTGCTCGGCTCCTTTAGGAGTCGTATATACATTAATCACTGAATCACCAAGCCATGCTTAATTGCATGTTGTATATCACACAAATCCATGGTAAGTAGAAGGGAACTCATTATTGCTGCTTGATAACTACTGGGTACTTCTCATTTTAACCTCCTCACACCTGGGACACTTTGTTGCTTTACAACAGGAACGCTGGGGAACTGGATGAAGGCACTAATTGCAGTCAGCCTGGAGAGGGAAACCAAGCCCTTGGTGGGCCCACACCCATGGCTGGTGGCCCTGGCTTTTACAGCCAAGTACAGCAGGATCTCCCACCCCCAACTCCATCCCTGCTTCTGCTTCCATCCGTCTATGGGGATGATGTGCTGAAACCCATTCCTCCTTGAGAGTTTACAGAACTGTTCAAATGATAAAGAAAAAAAAAGCCCACAGTATATTTTGCTTTGACAAAATTATTGATTTAAATCCCATACAATAGCACAGTACTATTTAAAGGTCAACCCAAGAAAAATGAGTTTACACCCGACCAGAGCCAAGCTTATCTGTCATGAAAGTATAATGATGTGTTTATTCCTTCACTAGTGTGTGTATATTTTTCAGGAAGATATAATAGTCTGCTTGTAGGTGAAATCTGCTCTCAAATGGGAATTTCAGGAGATATTTACATTTCAGATTGTAAGGGCTGATATCTTGGGCCCTGATACCCATTTCCTAAACCCTTGTTTCTTTATTTACTATGCCTGAGAGTCATTGCTCCCCCTCCCCAGGCCAAAAATTATTCCTCCTGGCCTACAAATCATTGCCTTTTCCCCTCTCCCCCTTTCAGATAGGTAAGGCCACAAATTGAATGAGGCGGGTTTTCAGATTACCTGGCTTTCTGACATTTCTGTTTGTCCTTTTACAAGTCAAAGAGATAGCAATAAAATGCTCTGACTCCATTGTCTCTTAGAAATATCCATCACTGTAGGATCTGTATTTACCCCATTTTTCTCTTTACAAAACTCAAGACAGACCCTCCTGCCTTCTCTGCCTCCTCTTCTAAAAGGGCCTTCTCACTTGCCCTCATTCTGTACATGAGCCTTTGGAATAAGGGAGGGTAGGGAAGCTAAGGAAATACATATAACACATGACATACTATGTTGGATTCCTGGGAGCAGAAAACATGGGGTCCCCTTGTTATTCCAGAACAATCTGAGAATGACACTAAACAATGTGAGACTAAAGGCTTTTTGAGGCAAGAAATCCAAAAGACGCAATTTCACTGACACAACCCATCTGTGTCTTAGTAGTTAAGACTTAGATACTTGCCCAAATCTTAGAGAAGTTAAATGACTTTGTTGAGGTCACTCAGATTTGTAAGCAATCTGTTACTGTATCTAAATTCAGGTCTTCCTGACTCATGATACATATATAATCTGGTGATGTGTATCTTATGTTAAATAACATGTGTTATATGTTATATGATATCTATAGCCCAGCTTTGCTGTGAGATTTCACACACAGTAAGAAGCTCCAGGAACTCCATAGGTTGTGGTCTTAAACCTTGTACTGCTAAGAATCTTGGTATTCTTCATAAATTTTGTCATTGGCCTTCCATTATTCATGAACTGAATTATCTACTCTTTAACTCACCCAGAACCTATGGCCCTCAGTCATCTCCCTGTAGCTGCCAACTTACTGGGTCCATTCCTATGTATTATCATCTCTGTGGGCAACAGCAGGGGATGACCACAAAAATCAGACAATTTGGTTCCCTGTTAGTACATCCAGTTAAAAGTTTTGCAAGAGAAATGGTTGAGGCCCCTGGCCAAAATTTAATTCAAATTTAAATGAAAACTGGGTGCTAACCCTAATTGTCCAGATTTTCTGTTGTTCCTCTGATAATAGACAACTAAGCTTTGGTTATCCAAGGGGCAGTCCCTGACTAAGGCAAATTTTCATTTTTCATAGACATTTCCATTATTATATGCCCTCACTCCTATGTCAGAATATGTGGTACTCTCATCATTTCTGGGGAATAAAAATTGGCATCATTTTTGTCTGTTTGTGAAATAAGATATTTATATGTTTAAATTCACCTTTGTTATTGAATCACTGTCATGTCTAAACTGGTTATTATGGGGATTATATTTCCTCTGCTCCTCTTCCATCACTCCCCATGGAAAACCTGGAGTTGGTTGTACATGAATCTTCTGTCATTCTATTAGTGACATTTCTCCTACTCCTTTCTCAAGCCTCCTAAATTCAAATACATCACTAACTCAACCTGCCCTTCTCCTATAGGTCATTAGTATTTCCACCTCCACTGTACCCTCATCCAAAATATTCTCTTTCTCTCTCTCTCTCTCTCTCTCTCTCTCTCTCTCTCTCTCTCTCTCTGTCTCTCTCTCTCTCTGTCTCTCTCTCTCTTTCTCTCTCTCTCTCCCTCTCTCTCTCTCTGTCTTTCTCTCTCTCTGTCTTTCTCTCTCTCCTACCTCTTTAAATCCCAAATTCTTACCTTCTTGATCAAGCCTGGGTTTTATTTTCTGGTGTCCCTTTATCCCAGAAGTAAACAGGACTGGAATCTAGTCTCACATTTTTTCCTGCTAAGACCCTCACCCATGCCTTATGGCACTAGCAATCAGAAGGATGAAAACATCAACCTATGAACCACTCCCCCTCCCTATCCCATGGCAGAACCATTCCTTAGGTCTTTAGAATTAATTTGGTAGTAGAAAAGGAGATTTCTGGGGTGGTATGACAGCATCCCCTTAGTACTAGAAGGTTATGCCACAGGCCAAATCCAAGATATCCACCTCACAATCTACCTTATGTTCCAGCCAAATTGGACCATTAACCTTCTCTATATTACCTAACATATGCCAAATTCAATAGTAATGAACCTGAAAGGACAAGCCACTGAGGGCAGCTCAATACAGTAGAAAGAGCATTGGTTTTGGAATCAGAGGATGTGAATTCAAGCCCCACCTTTGATCTTCATTGCCTTTGTGTCCTTGGACAAGTCACTTAAATTCCTTGGGCCTCACCTCAGTTTCCTCTTCTGTGAAATGAAGGAGTTGAATTTGATGGTCTCTACTGTCTCCTCCATCTCTGGATCTACAATCTCTTTGGAAGTCCCTTCTCCCCTCACCCTGCCCCATGATTTGTCCTAGAAGAGATGGGGGAGGAAGATCCTAGTCAGGAGGTCTTCAACTAGGAGAGACAAATTTTGTGGGTGACAAGATGTCACACTCAGTATCTCAAAACTTGCAAAGCTTAACAGATCTCAGGAAACATCTCTAAGCAGGATGAGCAATGTAGAATCCATTCATATGGATGGCAGAGGCCACCTTTATTGAACTAACTCCTTTTGCCAAGCAACCAGCCATGAAGACCAGAGATGATAAAAATCATCGTCTGAAGAAGAGATTCAAATAGCAAATCACTACATTAATTTGTAGATTTCCAAACCATGTTCCTCCTTCTTAAAAACAAGAACCAAACCAAAATGATTTTAAGGAGGAAAGAATCACTAATGAACCCATTCAAACCAAAACCAGACTTCTGTATTTTCTAAATTCACATTTCCCAAATTAATTTGGCCATCGGATAGGATAACATTTGAAATATATCAATGGGATCCATGTATGGTGGTCAGGCAGCTGAAGAGAATGGAATAGCCCTAAGCCAAAAAAAAAGGGGGCGGTTGGGGTGGGGAGGATTTGGGAGTAACAGAGGAAACAAAACCTGTTTTCTTACAGAAAACTGCCATACAAAGTATTTTTGATGGAACATAATTTTGTATATCATCTTTGGGGGAGGAAAATGCCATAGCACTGAAATTTTCTCATGTACCAACTATTCACAGCTTAGCAAATGACCCAGTACTATAGAACAGGAACCAGTATGGGAAATGCTGTTCTGAATCTTCTAATTCATAATAAAAGTGGATGATCAAGATAGTGTTCAGACCCAACAATATTCCATGTCTCAAATTTTCTGTGGAAGGAACATCATTCTTAGCAGGCAACCACCCCCCCAACTCCTATGGTACACGATGACTATGTACAATGCCCCATTACCACCCCATGCCCTCTTGGCAACCCTTGTCCCTGGAGCTCTTTGAAAAATCTAAGAACTGTATATGCATCACAGTACTTTGAATAAAAATCAGATAAATCTTTAACTTGACTTCCCAACCTAGACTTTGGGGCAAAGCAGAGAAGGCAGTGGAAACTTAGAAGGCAGAAGTCAAGAGGGTGAAGCAGAGAGGCAGTCCTCATCAGTGGAGAAGCACAGTTAGGAGGACTCGGGTCATAAAGATCAAGTTAAGTGTCCTGCACGGAAAACGATGGCCCTTAAAGAAAAAAACTCAAGGAAGGCTATACGGTATAATGGAAAATGAACTGGATGGGGTATCGGAAGACCTGACATTCTCATTCTGGTTTTGCCACTAACTAGCTGTGTGACTTTGGGCAGCTCATTTAACCTCTGTAGATCTCAATTCCACCATATATTGAGAAAAGGGATTGTTGATCCCTAAGTTCCTTTTGAAAATAAATAATACACTGAGTCAGTAGACTATAAGCTTCTTGAGGTTAAGGATTGTAGAGTTGTTGGTTTGGGTTTTTTTTTTTTTTAAATCTCTCTATGCCCAGCACATAGCATAGTATTTGGCTCATGGTGGGCACTTAATTAATATGTACTAGATTAAATGGAATCTACAAATTATCCCCTGCCTTGTTCAACTTCTAGATCAAAACTGAACCTACCAGTCTATTCCCTTCATCCCGAAAAGAATTTTCTAAATTCCCATTTCCCAAATTAATTTGGCCATCGGATAGGATAACATTTGAAATATATCAATGGGATCCATGTATGGTGGTCAGGCAGCTGAAGAGAATGGAATAGCCCTAAATTCCATTATTTATGGAAATGAAGGGTTAACCACAACATTCCTGAAATAAAAGAATTCTAATAAGCATAACCAATAATAATCAACAATTCTATTTTATCACTCAGAACATACCCAAAAAAATGCCTTGCATCTCAATAGCTCATCCCACTTCAAAGCTCTCTTCCATTTCCACAGAGAACAAATTCTGTGTCTACAAAGCTGACCTTGGGCAATGATGCTACTCTTCACTAAACACATCCCTTATATTGGCAATCGGTATTTCCTTTAAATGTCTACTTTGCAAAAGATGGAAGGAATTAGGTCAGGGAAATCTGAGTTTGAATGTGACCTCTGACATTTACTAGACAATATAACAGTAAGTCATTCAAAGTATCTGAGCCTCGGTTTCCTCATCTATGAGATGGAGATAATAATAATTGTTATTACAGGGTCCAAATAAGATAATGGTTATGCTGCTTTGCATACCATAAAATAGTATACAAATGTCAACTTAGTATCATGTCTGATAAGTATAGAGAAGAGGAAAAGTGAGTAAAATTACAGTCATGGGGACTTCAGTTAGATCCTGTACAAAAAAAAAAGTGATGTCCGGATTATGTGGCCCATTAAAGAAAACAATTCAAAGAGAGGACTTATACAATGTTTTACCTACTACTGGTAAGATTCATAGACAGTTCTAGGCTATAAGAGATAATACCTGCTCAAGTAAGAAGGTCTCTTGAGTACGCCAGAGTGGGAACAAGATGGAAGAGATTGTAAGGGAGAAAGAGTGAACAAGTGAAAAAGAGCTAAGAAAGAGTTTATGAAGCTTTTTAAAGAAGAAAAGGAATTGTCAGACAATAAGCATTTATTAAAAACCTACTAGATGCCATACACTATACTAAGCACTACATTGTGAAGGAGGAGGACAATGGTTTTCTGAAAGAAGAATTTGTTTATGCATAAGCATGCTCAGGTAGATATATTGGTATAATGGATATATTCCTTATGTTCAAAAAGCCTCTGTACATGCTAGTTTCCTGATCAACTAAATCAACTACAGAAAATTAACTAATTTCTCAGTGCTCCTCTAAAACTATAAGTTGCAGACAAATCTGCATTAGTGGAGGCACTTTCCATACAGGGAACTCCTTAACCAAAGAAATTATAAGTCTAGACCTCCCCCCCCCAAAAAAAAAAACAATCAAACATGAAAATGATTCAGGAGATAAACAGCTAAGAGAATAGTTTAGCATCCCATGGAAAAGAAGAGGATACAAATTATTATCTGTATCCACTCCATTTAAAAGAAACTGATTTATAATTTTCTGAGTGTGACTGGTCAATATTTATAAGTGTAACTTGCTTTTAAAGTAAGAGTGGAGTTCTCTTCTTCCAAAACTGTTGACTGGAATGGGTAAGTTGTGGTCCTATCTGTAAGCAGAAAGATGGACTATACACCCCCCTTGGGATTGATCCTCCCCTATATTGCCATGGAGCTTTCCTGCCTCACTTGCAAAATGTAGGAAGGAGAACAAATGTATGCCATGCACTGTGGACACTGTGGCGGCCTGGATGATACTGATGGAAGGATGTGCAATTGAATTAGTGGATAGACAGTGACTGTCATTGGTAATAATTTCTTATTATGTTAGGGCATCTACATGCTGATCAATGTGAGGCAATGGGCAGTTGCTTATACCCAACATAAATCATTATTGATTGGTATACCAATTCCTGGACATAATCAGGAGTTATAGACAAGGGGGCAATATTATCTTAAATACATTTGTCACTCCTATCTAGAGCATAACTGACTTTTTGCAAAACAGCAGCATTACTAAGGCCACTAGTGTTATTATTGATGATGGGGGTGGTGGTGGGTGCTGAGGTTGGGAGGGAAGGTGATTGTAAGTGAATAAAAACGCCCAGGATGCAACCTCTACCTGAGAGATTCCCCCATCCTATTAGAGATTAAAAATGGGAATTCTCTCATACCCATATTGGATTCCTGTGTGCAAATGTAGGACTTGGCAACATGCTGTTCTTAATCTGATTTATGCACCAATTTATTTTATACATTAGGCACACTGTATGCAGCCTGACTGATGCATAAAAATTTCATGCAAAAAAGGACTTACTCTCATACAACTGCCTTTCAGTTATTATTACCTCTTGTGGTTAGCATCATACGGCAGGTAGGAAAAATGACTCCATACACCAAATGCATTTTGCCCACTATACAAACATTCTGATCTGTTTCCATTTCACCTCAGTTCAAACTTTGCCAAGCTAAAAAGTGCTATCTTTTAGAGGGGCTGAATCTTCACTTTCTGAAATCCCTTTGGCATTACAAAAATTCACTTATGCAGAAGACTCAGACATCCCATGTGCAATGAGTGTGAATATATAATCTACAGATTCAGAGATACATATGTGGATTTATAAAAGCTACATATGTGTTTATAGCTGCACATATATACACACATGCATATAAGTATATATGGGGAGAGAGAGGGAAAGAGAGGGGGAGAGAGAGAGAATGAGAGAGAGAGAAATATACATACATGGTGGGGAGTATTTGTTCTGGTTAATTTTTATGAGTATTCAATATTTTCTCCTGCATGAAAGAACCAAAGTATATTTTTGCATCATTTTTATAATTACCTTTTCAGGCATGTCTCACCAGAATATTACCAACATCCCCAAAACACACACACGCACAAAGAAAACCTCGCCACATTTTCTGTAGGGTTTTGAGTTAGGAAAGAAGAAAATCAGCCTGAAAAAGCATCTTTCTGTATTTTCCTTTTATTAGAAGTCTCCTTTCATCCAGGAAATATGGGACCTGAAATAAATTGTACCATCCTGCCTTTTTTTTTTATTCAAATCCTTGCCAGCGCTAGGCAGTATGCAAATGAAAACAGGTTGATAAATGACTGCCTGATATTTTCCAGACATTTTTCTCTCAGAAGTGCTCTAAACTGATGTAGCTCAAAGAGAATAAGGCGCATTAAGTCATTATATCAATTTTTGTTACCCAGATACTTCAGTCCCAGTTAAGAGCTGACAGCCGATATAAAACAAGGCAAGGGCATCATACGACTCCATCGATCAAATCTTGGCGTAGATAGATTGCCTATTACACAAATAGAAGCCGTAGCTTCAGTTTGTAGTTTTATGCTCTCCAATTAAAGGATAACTGGGTACTTTCCCATAAATCTGCTAATTGCAACAGAATTAATTTAACAAATTTCTCCAAGCACAGAGGAAACAGTGATTGGTTAAGCTAATGTAAAGTAGCGAAGGTTGTCACAAAGCTCCCTCCATAACAGCCTTTTTCCTCTACCTGGATTGGGCAAGGTGTCACAAGTATTTAGCGCCATTGTGGGGCTCCGGCAACAGACAGCTGACAAGCAGAAACCACTGCACAAATAGAAGATAATTTATTTGCTGTACTTTCTCCTCTTCCACCCACTCCCCCTCCCCCACCCTGGAGCATGAAATAACTCCCTCTTTGCATCTAATTAATGCTTCTCTCCAAGCGGGGCTGTTTTTCTAAATCAGTATTACACCAGCCAAAGCATTATATCACGGAAAGGGCTCCCTCAGCGGCACTCAGCAAACAATAGGAGTGATCTGAAAAAATCTGAGGAGCATTCTGGCTGCCTACCTGCCTACCCACCAACCTGCCTACTGTTGGGGAGAAGGAAGGAGAGGAGCAGCTCCTGGGCTTATTAATTGGGCGCAAACAACACAATACTTTCTCATAAGAGTTCAGAGAACCATAAAGGTAGAAATATCCCATCAGGAATGACTCATCTTGGACCAGGAAAAGAAATGATGAAACACATTTCCTACAGTAGAGAGGTGGAGGACCCCAGGAACAGAATGCTGTATACCCTGCGATCACAATAGTTTTGTTGGTTGGCTTTGCTTAGTTGATTTTCTTTGTTACTAGGGAAGACTCCATGTGGATGGAACATAAGGAGAAATTACTTTTGTGTAAAAACAAAAGGCATCAATAGAATTTTGTAAAGATAAATCAAAAGAAAGAAATAGTCTAGGAGGCATGATTCAGGGAAACAATAGCACAGATGAGCTCAGGAATTCCTTAATTTAATGTTCTAAGTCAGGGGTTCCTAAGTTGGGACCCTTGAACTAGTAGGTTGATATTTTGATAGCTATTTCAATATAAGTGATTATCTTTGGCATTTAGGTGACACAAGGGAAGGAGTGTTGAACTTTGAGTTAGAAAGACCTGAATTCAAACCGTACTTCAAAGACTTAGTAGCTTTTACCTCTCTCATCCTCAGTTCCCTCATCTGTAAAACAGGGATAATAATAGCATCTTCCACAAAGGGCTGTCATAAGGATCAAATGAGATAACATTTTAAAGAATTTTGCAAGCCTTAAAGAATAAAAATGCTAAATATTATTATTTTTATCAGTATTATCATTATTATGGGTCCATCGCCTTCGCCATATTGCCCAAGGGATTCATGCCATAATAAAAGGTTAAGTTTTGACCTAAAAATGTGATGATTACACAGTTATTCTGGCAGTCTACTATATCCACTGTCATTTCATTTGCCTTGCCCTTACCTCCAACTCAGAAACCTGGATTATCCTACTGAGAAACTAGACAGCTTTGGGAGGGGGTAGTTGAGAGTGACAGTTAATATAGTATGTCATGCAAATGGGGTCCACAGGTAACAAACACTGGTCTACCTTTGAAACATCCAAAGTGTGCTTTCCAGGGACTTGAGAGTTTAAGTACTTTTAAAGTACCTGAAACATCAGCACCAATAAAAAGATATAATAGGTAATGCTGTATGTGTAGCAAAGGATTTGCCTAATGTAAGGGTGGGGTGTTGATTGAATAAATTATTCTAGTCACCTCAGCCCACTCAAAGTAAGTGATAAGATGCTGGTACCTCAGCCAGGTAAAAAAAAAATAAATCTCAATCTTAGGCGTTAGTTTCAACCAACCAATCATTCACAGGCATTAGACTAAATTAGAAAAGTCCCTGGAACTGAACTGACATTGCACAGGAATTGTTTTTTTGCTAGCCTGAAGAAAATTGGTCATATGATAGGGGTCTTTTAGGGGATGTTTTATAACAACTGTTCTTCCCATACCATCTCAACAAATATGCCTCTCTAAAAAGGTATTGAGGCTGGCTGTCCAAATTGATTCTCAGCTGACAACTGTGGAAGGGAAACACACTGGTGGGGGCTCATAGATCTATAGCCCAAGAAAAGACACACCTCCAACCCCATTCGATGACTCAGAACCTTGAAGGGAGCATGTCCTACACTAACATTCAAGGCCCTCCATCATCCAGCATCACTTTACAGCCTCACCTCATAGTACTCCCATTCAAGCACAGTAGCTTCTGGTCAAAAATGTCTTTTTAAGTTTGACAACCATTCTACATATTTCATGTGTCCCTTACAACAGCTCTTTCAGGTAGATACTAGAGGTATCATAAACCTCATTTTATTGATGAGGTAGCTGAGGATCAGAGAGTTCAGTGAAGTCATTTGCTTTTGGTCACCCAATGAGTGTCAGATAATGGGATGGAACCAGGTCTTCCTCATTCCAAGTCTATCCCTTTATTCATTGTACCATGGGTTAGTTGGGGGCCTAAAGACAAAAGGGTTGTACATTTTTTGTGGCAGCAAAGAACTCAAAACAAAATAGATACCCATGAGTGGGGAACAGCTAAATAAATTGTGGTACATAAATGTAACAAGATATTAATGACTATTAGAAATAATAAAAATAATTTTATTATTAAAGGAGGCAGCTATTAAAAAAGGAGCTCAATAGATAGAATGCTAGGCCTGGGTCAGGAAGACCTGAGTTCAAATCTGGCCTCAAACACCTACTAGCTACATGACCCTGGGCAAGTCACTTAGTTTCTGTTTGCCTTAATCCACTGAAGAAGGAAATGGCAAACTACTCCAATATCTTTGCCAAGAAAACACTATGGACAGTATGGTCCATGGGGTCACAGAGATTCAGATATGACTGAACAACTAAACAACAGAAATAATAAATATGAAGAATTCAGAGAAGCACTGGAAGCCTTGCAAGAACTGATGCAGAGTGAAGATCTAGGAAGACAATATGCATAGCAAAAATAATGTAAATGGGAAAAACAACAACATAATTGAATGCTATGTATTTACAATGACTACCCTTGGCTATGACAAAGATTTAAGAAAATGCTTCTTTCTCTTTTCTCTGCTGAAGTGGGGGATTATGGATATGAAGTGGGGCATATACAGTCAAACATGGTTGATGTATTGGTTGTTTTGAACTGGTTTTTTCCCCCTCATTTTAAAATATTTAGTATAAAGGATGGCTCAGTGGACAGGAGAAGAAGAAGGGATATTTTTAGAATTGGCTATCATGTAAAAATAAACAGAACTTATGCAGTTATATGATGCATTATAGAATCGTGAGGGAGGATACCACTAATAACAGAGTAAACACAAGGGTAGAAATTCTCTTCTGATCAGCTCCTCTGTGGATCCAGTGCTACTCCATCATCATGACAACTCTTCTCTCTCCCAATTCTAAATATATGACCTCAGAGCCTATCTAATCTACCATCCTTATTTTACAGATGAGGAAACAGACCAAGGCCTAGACATATTAAGTGATTTGCCCAAGGATTCACATGGAGGAGACACCCATCAAACTCTGATGCCTAATCTAGCATAGTTCCCACTTTACCACATCACTTCTTCCAATTGGCCATATGCAGACATCACAGTCTGCCATCTTTACCGATGTGTCCTCACTGGTCCTGTGGGTGGGGAACATGACCAACCTGCAAGAGACATCCAGGAGGAGGTAGGTCTGTTTCTTAAGTCAACTGAAGTCTTCCTTCTTTTGGGAGAGGGGAGTGGGTTGGGGAATAATTGGTCTAAAGTAACCTCTGAGCTACCCCATACACTTCCACAATCTCTTATATTTGAAAAGCCACTGGTGAACAAAACTACCTTTTGGTACGTGTTTGCACACCTACATTTTCAAATCCCAAAGGAAAAACAGGCATGGACGCTCAAAAGCCTTCTGACGGCAGTAAGCTACACTTCTTTATAAGCCTCTGGCAAAAATGCCCGAGACTTTCTTTATATTTATTGGTATCGTTATGCGTAGAGTAACAATCCTAGAAGCAGGGCATGACTACGCTAGTTTTATGTCTGGCAAAATCAGTGTCTGTATTATCTGAACTCACAAAGACTATAAAATTAAATTTAAGTGACTCACTTAACTAGCAGAAGGAAAAAGGATCCAATTTTAAAAGTGAAAAGGTAAAAAAAAAAAACAATTGCTTCTGTTTGGTAGGCATTTATTCTATAAATAAGTGGGAAAAGGACATGTTGAGAAATAACAACATGTAGTCACATTTTCACAGGAATGAAGAGTACCTGAATATGGAGAGAAAATAGTTCTCTCCCTTTGAGGCTAGAATGTTTCTCTCTATACTGTTCTGTTCATCTGTGCACCAAGGAAGCCTTACATCTCTACTCCTTTGAGGATCCTGGATGGCTCCTAAAGTCAAATTTTGATTACATGTGCTTATGGAGGAAATAATCCAAAAATCATTTCTGCTTGGAATTAGAACACATTGTTGTCTTTAAATCTGAAAATATGTCTATGTGTATGGGAAGTCAACTTGTTTTCAACAAAGCAGTCACTCCAGAGTCAGAGTTGAGTCCTGGAAAAAGCATGGGACTGCAAACTCACAAGATATGTGTTCAAGTCCTGATACTTAATGACCAAGTGATCTTAAGGAAATCATTTAATTTCTCTGAACCTATGTCTGTTCAACTACACAAATTACTTTGTAAATTATCATGTATGTACTAATGGAAGTACAAGGCATTCTTACTATCATATACCAGGAAGGCAGGTTCATAAACTCAGAGGCATCCTTCATTCTTCCTTCTCTCTTAACTCCCATGTTCGAATCTTGTTAATTTATCTCTATGACATCTCTTACATCTATCCCCTTCTCTCCACCCACCATGGCAGCAAGACTGCCATTCTTGATCAACCACATTTCAACTTTCACCTGGACTACTACAACAGATTCCTAACTGGAATACATTCTTCTAATCCCTCCTCTTTCCAATCCACCCTCCACACAGCTACCAAAATAATCTTCTTAAGACATAGGTTTAACCATGTCTCTATAGTACTCAAGAATCTTCAGTGATTGCCCATTGCCTTTATAATAAGGTACAGATGCTTCAGTTTGTCAACCAAAGACCACCATAGGGTTCCAACTTACCTTTATATGACTTATTTCATATTAATATCTTCCATACATTCGCTGGTTCAGACAAACTGGTCTTGCTATTTCCCAAACCTCCCTCTCTCTACCTCCTCCTAAATAAAGCCTTTCTTTATACCTCTAGCTGTTAGTGCTGTCTTCTTCATTTAATTATATTGTATTTATTTATCTACATACTGCTGTTCCCTTTTGCTTTTGTATTTCTAGTGCCTAGCACTAGAATCGGCACAACACTTACTGAATGCTTGTTGAGTTGAAGAGAATCAATCAAGAACATTCTGTAGGTAACTACTATGTACCACACATTGCACTTGGATCTAAGGATACCAAAAAAATGAATGAAACAACCCCTCCTTGCATGGAACTTCTACTTTAATGAAACCATCCCATAAAAGCCAAATTTCCAGAGAGCACCCTAAAAATAACCAAAGACTCTTGACCAAAAGAACCAAACAATCAGTGGAGGTAACTGATGCACCATTTTTGAACTATGTCTACACAGGGGATGACATACAGCAAACAATTAATAAATGCTTGTTGACCTCCATGGGAACAACTGACCCAGCCATTCTTTTCTGAATTCTAATGCTCACTGTGAAGCCAAAGGAAGAAGCAAAAGGAAAGAGGAGTCCGGACCCCAAATGGTTATCTTCTCATCTCTAGTCTGGAGTCTCTAGAGATGATACTGCATATATTTTCTCTTCATAGGACCTGCCATCAAAAGATGGGCTTTCCGTACCATTGGAATGACGCAGCAGGCTAAATTCTGATGGGGTAAACATTGTGAAGTTTGCTACTAAGGAAGGAGAAATAGACCCCAGGACCAATCCAATCCAGCATTAAGTATTAAGTGCCTACAATGTGTCAGACACTGGAAACATGAAAACAAACTGTAAAATAGGCTCTGCCCTCAAGGGAGGAGGGGGATAAAATATATAAGCATAATATAAAGATAAGTACATACATAACAACTTGAAGAGGGTGTAAGAACCAACAAATAGGAGAATCAGCAAAAGCTTCCCATAGAGGATGCCACCCAAGTTGGGCATTGAAGGAAGCTAGGATTCTAAGAAGTAGAGGTGAGGAGGGAATGGATTCCAGACACAGGATACAAAAATATGGAGGTTGGATATTTGGTGCCAAGTTTAAGAAAGAGCAAGTCAATAATTTTAGGAATGGAAAATCTGAAAGCTTAGAAAGGCAAAAGCTAAATTGTGAAAGATTTTAAATGCCAAGCTGAAGAATCTGTATTCCAGACAGAAGGGAGCCATTGAGCTTTCTTGAGCAAGGGAGTGATAAAGTGAGACCTATAGGGGCAGAAGGTAGATTTGGAGAAACAGGGACTGGGGAGGGTGTTACTGGAATCAAAGACTGAAAAGGACATCAGAAAAAAATAATGTAATAATTCTCTGATTTCACAGTTGATGAAACTGAATCCTATAGAGGTTGTCACTTTAAGTTCACATAGGAAGTAAGGTTCAGGCAACAAGCCTTTATGAAATGCTCAAGATATTCCAGGAATTGTTCCAGAGGAACCAAAGCCAAAATGAAACATTTTTTACACCTTAAAGACAAGTCAGAACACTGACTCAAACTCAAGTCTTTGGACTTCCATCCTTTCTGCAAATTACAAGCCCTTCTTTCTAATGATACTGATCCCAACAGACTCTTGAGATGAACTACATAAGAGGCAGGGAACTCTAAAAATACAGAAAAAAGGAAAGATAAGTGATTTTAGATCACACCAAATCACCATTCCATACCATATAATCCTGAAATTCTGGAGTTATTGGGGGTCCTTCCCAGGGCATTTTGTCCATCCTCCTGCCACTGATTTTACCTTACCCAGCCCAGGAAGATAAAAGTTATTCTTTATTTTAAAGCTCTCCAGAAACCATTTCTTGTTCTTTAAAGCTCTCAAGAAACCTTACTGCCAGGAAATTTTTACTTTTGCCTAACCTTCATCCCTCCTGCTATATCTAAGCAATACAATGGCTCAGCATCAGTGGGTTTGCCCAGTATAAATGTTTCACCCTGGTCATAGTAGCAATATTCTTGCCTCTCTCTGGACCATAGGCAGGACCAGCACTGACCTCCAAGCACTTACCTACGACTACTTGGAATCCCCTGCCTACCAATATCTATTTATATCTATGAAATAACAATAACAACAACTGACGTTTATATAATACTTTAGGGTTTGGAAAATATTTTATACACATTATCTCATTTAATCCTCTCAAGGTCTCCACAATGTGCAATAGTTGTGATTGCCAACTTTTACAGATGAGGGAATTGAGTGTGAACGTGGCTTTCTAAGCCTTACCCAGCTAGCAAATGTCCAAGGAAAAATTCAAACCCAAGTCTTTCTGATGCCAATTCCATCACTCTATTCACCATGCCAGGTGGTCTCTAAGGACATGGGACCATAAGCATCTTCACATTTCAAACAGCAAGACAATCATTCGAGGCATAAAATAAATAATAAAAACACTGCAATTGTAGAGGACCTTGGCTCAAATTCTAGTCTTGCTACTTATACCAAGATTATCTTGGTTTAGTCATTAACCTTCTGGGGGGCCTCAGTTTCCTCATCTGAAAAAATGAAGGGGTTAGACTAGAGGGCCTCTAAGATATCTTCCAGTTCTAGAGCTAAAATCTTATGTCCACAGCTTCTATTAAGTTCTTAATATTAATTTAATGTTATTTAATAATAATTTTAATATTAAAAATATTAAATAAGTTTATAATACATTCAGTAATTAATGTTCATTTATTAGAAATAACCTTATAACTCACAGAAAAATTAATTAGAAACTTAATATTAATTGAGTAGATATAACAGAACACCATGAAGTCCCCTTCTGCCTGGAGAAAGGAAACCCCTTCCTTTCAGATCTGATCAAATATGATATAGACATTCTTATCAGTGTGCATAAAATGAGACACAAGAGCAAAGGTACTGGAAGCCAGTGATTGCTATAGCAGGCATTATATAGGGGGGGCAAGGGAAAGAAAAAGGAAGACACCCAGGAACTCTGCCTGCCTACTTGCCTCCCTGCCACCAAAAAGTCTAGTACAGAGCATTTTATTCCCCATTAATTTGGATATACAGTATTTTCCTAGCACACAATGTTCTTATAAGGTTATGAACTGGTTTGCGTCGTTCCATTGCTAGAATTTAATACTGTACTAAGTGTGATATATCTCATCCGTGATTAATCCTGCCCAGTTCTACTGCAAGTTTCTATAAAAACCAACTTGAAATACAGTACTCTTAAAGCCCTTGCCAAACCTGCAAGATGCGATATTAATACGGCTCCATTCCAGACAGGCATGTCTAACTTACCCAGAGACAATCTGCATGTTCTCCCTTCACGCACCCACAGATGGCTATTTATCCCATCACTAAAGCCTAGAAGATTCGGGAAGTGCTGACCCTGCCTGGTTTACAGCAGCATTATTAATACTGCTCAACAACAAAGTAAAATTACAGATAAAATCTGAATAGGCCCATTATTGTTTTTAGAGGGAGCTAAATAAGCTATATAATTTGCTCAGACCCTGCAGAATGCTTGGCAAGGCAGCATGAGAGGAAATGCATGGCGCCATGGAGATCCTTGCCACCTGAACCCTGGGACCATGTAAATCCCAGCCTTGAAGGCCATGAATTAAAGCAGATGAAAGTTTTAATATGTCAGACAGGCCCCTGGGGATGGGAATGCTTTATGTTTTGTTTTGTTTTGTTAATACAATGAATATTAACCCCCCCCCAAGTGAAAATGTTGCTTTAACCTCACCCAGTTGCTGTATTTTGTTTTGTTTTGTCTGTTTGTTTTCTTCTGAAGTTCCATTTGTCTACCATTGAGTATTTGAGGATCCAAGGAACTGAGTCTGTCTATTCTGAGTGAAACATTCAGGGCTTATGCAAAAAGGAAAAGAAGTGCTACCACATTCAAGATATCTCTTTCCTTTTCAAACCTCCCTTCATAAAAACCATTTCCCAATCCAAATACAGAAGCCCTTGGGAAGCTTGAAGGTAGAACAAATTTATAATTTGTTGTGATTTCTTTTTGCAACATACATAATGACAAGAGTCTCACAAGATGGACAGGCACAGATGGTTTGCTATACACATTGATGAGATGACAGATACATTTATTATAGAATATTTGAAGATTTCCAACAAAATCCATATGTAATTGTTGGGTTTTAGAACTGTAAAATATTTTATTACCTAGCTTTCATCTTCCACTGGACCTGATTCAACAAACACTTATTTAGAACTGACTGTGTATAAGATTAAGCTATACTAAGCTGTATGGGAGAGAGAAAATTTAGATAAGACAAGGACAGTGCCTTCATGGAGTTTATAGTCCAGTAGATGGCATTGGACACATATACTGATTGCTATGAAGGTGGTATGATATAATGGGAAGAGGACTGGATTCGAATAAAAGCCTGCCCTGCTTCTTATTACCAACTATTAAATGATGGGGAAATTCAGAAGCTGGTAAACTGGAAATGAGAACTCCACAGGGTTTATTAGTAGGACAGCTCATCTGTCTCCAAGAAGGCATCATTTAACTCCATCAAAAGTAAAGTGCAGGAAGCTTAGAGAGATTCAGAATTCTTGGCTCAGTAAGAAGGCAGATAGATGATATTCAATTTTATGCCAACAGCAACAATCCAAAGTGCTTCTGTGATGCCCTGAAAACTATTTATGGGCCAAAGACCTCTAGTACATATCAACTACCCAGCCCTGATGGAGCCACAGAAATTAGTGATAAGGACATGATCCTGGAGGGATGGGCTGAACACTTCCATAGTGCGTTCATAGCGTCATCCACCAATGATGTAGCCATAGACTCTATGCTTCAGGTTGTAGTCAATCACTCTCTTGCTAACCCTCCAACTGAAGAAGCTTTGAATGCCATGGCAAAGCTCCTTGCATGGATTCCATCCCAGCAGAGAGATCTACAAGCCACTGCTCATACAGAAGCTGACTGAAATCTTCCAGATCACATGGCAAGGGGAGTTTATTCCCCAAGAGATTACCAGTGCCTCCAATGTCTCTCTATAAAGGAAAAGGAAACAGGTTGTCCTGTGACAATCACAGAGGGGTATCACTCTTGGTCACTGTTGGCAAGATTCCTGCCAGAGTTCTCCTTAATAGGTTGATCCTTCACCTGGAAGATGGTCATCTGCCCAAAAGCCAGTGTGGCTTCAGAAAGGGCCAAGGAATGGTCGACATGATGTTTGCTGCCCAACAACGCCAGGAGAAATGCCACGAGCAGAACAGAAATCTACACAATATATGTCGATCTGACCAAGGCGTTTGATACTGTCAGTCGTCAGGTCTTGTGGAAGATCATGGCAAAATTTGGTTTCCCAGAGAAGCTCATCAATATTGTATGCCAGTTTCATGATGGCATGCTTGCACAAGTTCTGGATAAAGAGCTCTCATGAAGATACTATCATGTTTCCCAGTCACCAGTGGAGTGGAACAGGGTTGTGTTCATGCTCCTATCCTTTTTAGCATACTGTTTTCCTCCATGCTGTCAAATGCCTTCAGTGAGGATGAAAATAGCCTCAAAGTCAGCTATTGTACTGATTTTATTCTATTCAACTTGAAAAGGCTACAAGCCAAGACCTAAGTGGAAAGAGAGTTGGTGCGCCACTTTCTGTTTGCAGATCACTGCATTCAATGAAGCCTCTGAGGCTGAGAGGCAACAGAGTATGGATCAGTTCTCTGCCACTTATACTAACTTTGGCCTGATAATTGACACCAAGAAAACAGAAGTCTTCCACCAGCCAACACTGCACCTTCCATACATGGAGCCATCAGTCACAGTGTTGTGGATAGGTTCACTTACCTTGACAGTATATTTTCCAGGGATATCCACACAAATGTCGAGGTTTGCTCAGAGCTTGCTCAGTGTTTGGGGGGCTCCAAAACAAGTATGAGAGAGAAGAGGTATTAGACTGACTTTCAAACTGAAGGTCTACAGAGCCATTGTGCTGACTTCACTGTTGTATACCTGTGAAACCTGGACAGTGTATCAGCACCATCCCAGAAGACTGAACCTCTTCCACTTAAAATTGTCTTAGCAAGATTCTAAAGATTACCTGGCAAGATAAGGTACTGGACACTAAAGTCCTCTTGAGCTGTATTGCCAAGTGTTCAAGAGAGAGCACAAGTCTGATGGGCTGGCTGTGTAGTCAGAATGCCAAATGCATGCTTTACCTAAAAGAGAATTCACACAAGGCAAGCACTCATACAATGGTCAGAAGAAGCAGTAGAGAAAAACTCTTAAGGTTTCTGGAAAAACTTTAGTATCAAATGTGAGACATGGAAGATGCTGGGACAGGACCACCCAGCATGGCATGCCTGCATCAAAGAAGATGTTATACTCCATGAGTAAAGCAGAACCACAGTAGCATAAAGAATATGGGAATTGCACAAATCCAGAAACATCTCCATCCCAAATGTTCTAACAGGCTACTTGTGCCCGACCTGTGGTAGAGCCCTCTGAACTCATACTGGACTGATCAGTCACAGTCAAACATACTGTGCCCTGACCCCAGTATTGTGATGCCATTTTTCCTCTTAGAAAATAAAGAAAGAACAAATCAGTTTCCTCATTGGTAAAATAAAAGGACCAGATTGGATGATCTCTAATGCCCCGTCCAACTCTAAATCCTGATCCTTACTATGTTCCATTCTCAGTCTCATGTTAGACATGCACAGTTAGATATTCTATAAATAGGGAAGGGCCATTACCACATGGCAAGGATGTCATGCCACCAAGACCCAACCAAAATCCCTGCTATACCAAATGAAAGAAGTGAGATCTCTTCCAGAATTTAAACACCAGGTTTAAAATGTACTGGCCTGACATCCCAGTTGATGTCAAGAAACCACCTCAGGTCCCAATGGCAACATCATCACAAATGAGGGAGACCTCTACAACCCTGCATAACAGCCCCAACGCACTATGAATGAGAGGCATAAACTGAACCCCTAACTGCAAAACAGTAACTGTCTCATCAGAAGAGATTTGGTACAATGAGCTTCTGACAGTATTGAAGTGACATTATGGCACAAAACATGCCTTTCACCATCAAATCAATCATTCTGTCCAAACTCCGCCATGTTTAGTTTCAGTTTGCAGTCTTGTTCTATGTTGAAGGAAATTAACACAAAATAAGTTGATCTTAATGAGTATGATTCAAATCAATAATGTTAATTGGGCTCCTGGGCATAAGGTAAGAGACGACTTGAAATCAACAAAAGGTTAATGCAGTTCTCCCAACGTGTGGCACCTCCTATGATAAATCTATAGCCATTTGAAAATTTCAATTTCATTAACAATGCATTTAACATGTTAAAAAGACAGACACAGCAGTCTCCTTACAAAACCGTGCCCTCAGCTCTGACCAACAGGTCTGCCAACGACTGAGAAGCATCCCAAATTGTGTAATTAAGCTACACTTGAGTATTAAGTAGCATGTGCAACTGGGATGACTTATTTGAAAACTTTATTTTTATTATAAGAGTCAGAACCGAGTAGTGGAAGGAGATCTGCCCTCGAAGCCCTAAAGACCCAGGTTCAAGTCTTGCCTTCAATACCTGATGACTGTGTGATGCTGATCAAATCACTTAGCCTCTCCATGCTCAAATGCCATATTGTCAAACTCCACTAAAAACAGAGGTCACTCAACCATATGTCAGGAACTCTGTGGGTCATGTGTTGACTTAGTTTTAAAATGAAATATCATCTATGTTTTATTGTATTTTATTTACTTTTTATTTCCCAATTTTCCCAATATTTCCCAATTACTTTTTAATCTGGTTTGTGCTATTACAGTCGGTGGTCCATGTGGCAAACACATGTCAATTCTCTAAGACTCCATGTTGAAGAAAAGTCTCCTTACATTGGTAGAGTTTTCTTAGCCAGGAATTCCTTATGCCAAAGAAATCACAGATGCAGTCCCTATCTCTATCTTTATTTTAACTTTTCCCTCCACCCTTAACCCCACATGTGCCACATGGCAGTCTGTAATATTGGTAGGAACATTTTCTGTCTTTGGAAAATGTTCCATTTCTTTCCATCTCTGATGCTAGCTAGATTCAATCTTTTGACTGGTAAGAAATGAATGAGTCATTGAGAATATTGGCAGTGCCTACTCCAAATAAGGCATTTGTACTAGCTATTAATGCAGAAGGGACAATATGAAGAAATATGTGTGAGAAATTATTATTAATAACCAATATCTTGGGGAGATTCAGAGCTCCCCCCTCTTCTTCCAAAGTCCTGACTTTAAGTTCCATTTTCTTGTAGGACATTACTGATAATGAGATTGCATTAACTTTCCTCTATCTTGGTCAGACCCCACTCAACCTTGCAAAGAATTTAACATAGGGTGAGGAAGCCCACAGTGTTCAACTCAAGCTTGGGTGGAGATAGATCCTTTTGTCTAGATAGCCCAAGACTGGGAGTGATCTGGTATAGCTGGGGATGGTCTGAGTAAAGATAATTTCTCTGTCCAAGGTGTCCATTGGCCACCTACTGTTTTGAAGTGTATATAAATTGTGAGCCCCTCCACCATGATTGTCTTTGGTCTAAGAGAGATGGCCAAATGACCACCTTTTTATTAATAAGCTTCTGGCCTTATTAATAAAATTATTAAATTACCTAAAAACTATGTCTCGAACCTTTTAAAACCCTGCATGTAAGATGTGGTTCATGCTCTAATGAAGGTTACAATATTGTCAAAAACATAAGGCATATAAATGTGAAAAGATAGTATTTTTAGATATGGCCAGTGCAGGAATTTAATTTTCTTGACAATGCATATTTACCACAAGAGTTTTCTTTTTCTTATTTTTCCCCCAGTGGGAGAGAGGAAAGGAAGAAAGAAGACAAATTTTCGTTAATTGGACATTTTAAAATTTAATTTTAAAAATTGATATTTATTGAGTATTGATCAATCAGTAAACCTTTATTAAACATTGTGTGCCAAGCACTGTACTAAATGCTGGGGATATAGATAAATATGTATACATATATATATATATATATACATGTGTGTGTCTATGTATGTGTATATGTATACATACACACACATATATATAGGCAACAACAGTCCCTGCCCTCAAAGAGTTCACATTATAATGCTGGAGATAACATGTGTAAAAGTAGATATACACAAAATATGTGCAAGCTAAATCCAAAGTGAATGGGAGGGAGGCATTTGAGGGCTGGGAAAGGCCTCCCAAAGATGGTGGCATTTTGAGTTGAATCTTGAAGGAAGTCACAGATGCTAAAAGGTAGAAGTGAAAAGGGGGAACATTCTGATCATGGAGGACAGCCAGTGTACTGTGAGGAATAGCAAGTAGGAAATATGGCTTGATTTTGGAGTCTGTAGAGAGGAATAAGTTATAAGATGAAAGGAAAGGTAAAAAGAATTCAGGCTGTAAAAAGCTTTACATACCAGAGGAAGGACTTTTCTATTTGATGTGAGAAAATGGAGAGTCACCAGGTTTATTTTTCAAATTATCAATACCGTGCAATAATAACTCAGAGGAGGAAGGGATCATTGTAGCCTGTGGGGATCAAGGAAAGCTCTACAAAGCAGGCAGGACTAGGAAGGGGCCTGAAACTATAGGTGAGATTTAAACAGGGTAGAAAGAAGCAAAAATGAGAAAATCATTCCCTGGAGATTTTAATCAAGAAGATGACTGGATGCATAGGCAGATATCCAAGTGTATGTTTCAGTCTGACTATGGAAACATGGTTTATCTCTAAATAGTTACTTGATTAATTTTTAAATTACAAAATGAGTCTATCTTGTAAACCTTCTCCCTAGAAATCAAATGTGTCCTAAAACATATTTATGCCAGAGACAAAGAGCAAATTCAGGTCTGTATAAACTGATCAGCAGTTTAGGATAGGCCTCTACCAAAGAGGCCAAACCTGACCTTCACAGGCTAAACCTTCTGGGAAGAGTTTTCAGCAACTCACTGAATTTGCCTCCCCATCTACTAACAAAGTTAGGTACACACTGAGAAGGAAGTCTATTCCAGGCCCCCAGAACAATTTTTCCTTTGGAGGGTCCCAGTTGTGGTCCAGGCATGAGCTTAACCAATACTCAGAAATGAATAAGCATCATGGTCCACTGACAGGCCAGGACTGGAGAAACCACTTGGAAATTGAAATCAATGCAAACAGGATGAGATGTGAGTGGACACATAGGCAAAATTGAAAATGGAGGCTTTGCTCTCCACAGGTGTTTTCCACTCAATTCAAACTGACTCAGTTCAACAGCTCCTCACTTCTGGTTCCCTTGAAGATTGATAAAGCTCTACCTTCCCCAAGAAGACTTTTTTGATACCTCCTACCCATTGTCTGGTATAAATACTTAAACAAGTATGTGTTGTCTCCTCATTCAAATGTAAATTCCTTAAGATCAGTCAGTCAATGAACATTTATTAAATGCCTGCTAAGTGACAGGCACTAAGCTAGGCACCAAGGATACAGATATAAGGCATGACACAATCTCTGCCCTCAAGAAGCTTATATTCTAGCTGACCCTGATGAGGCAAAAAGAGTGTTAACTCAAAAGTCAGGAGACCTCGCTTATAGAACCTGCTCTGCTAAGTGTTACTCTATACAACACTCTCTGGGGCTTAGTCTCCTAATCTGTAAAATGGATGGGTTAGACCATATGATATCTAAAATTCCTTCAAGTTCTAAAATTCAATAACTTTTACTTCACCTGGGCTTAGCTTTGATGATTGTAAAGAAAGTTGGAGGAAGGAGGTATGGGGAGAAGAGTTAAAATTCAAAGATGAAAAAAAAGATATTACTGTTGTCAGCTTCCCCCTTCCTACCCCATCCCCTATGTACCTGGGAAGCCCCAACTCCCTAGATCTTCCCCATATCCTTAAAGTGCTCAGCCCTTAATAACTGCCGAAAATCACTTGTACATTAAAGGAACACAAGACAAATTTGACTGGACTCACTACATCCAAGCTCTCCTCCAATATGGCATAAAGCTAATTTTAGCTGTCACTTACTGTAAGTAAAATGACAAATATCTGTAATATCTGTCAGGATGTGAATGCTTTAAAAAGAGTTATGCAGCTGTCAACATTTTGATGATTTTAACAAGAGAAAAGTAAACGGAGAACAGCAAACAGACAGCCTGTCTGCTGAGTACCCACTTGCTAAACTCTTCTATTACTTATGTTAATAAAAATCAAATTACTCCACAAAAATAAGGTCAACAACAAAGTCTTCCACAGGAAACAGACACAGGTAAATTTGTTAATAATACAACTGATACCACTATTGGAGATTCTACAGAAATACCCAACCCATCAGTATGATGGATTATTTTATATCAAATAATGATATGCCTTGCTTATTTAGTGTTTGGGGATTTTCAAACCAATTTCCTTTCCAACAGCTTTAGAGAGGTGGTGAAAGCATTATTATTGCTGTTTTCCTAATGATAATAACAACAACAATAATCTGTTGAACATTAAATATAAAAGAGCAGCAGGAGAAAAGGCAGTTAGGTGGCGCAATGGATAGGGTGCCGGGTCTGGAGTCTCCTGGAGACTTCTCTTCCTAAGTTCAAATCCGGCCTCAGACACTTACTAGCCATATGACCTTGAGCAAGTCACTTAATCTTGTTTGCCTCAATTTCCTCACCTGCAAAGTGAACTGGAGAAGGAAATGGCAAACCGCAGCAATATCTTTGCCAAGAAAACATCACATGGGGTCACAAGAGTCAGACACAACTGAAACAATTCAACAACAAGCAGGAGAAAATCCTGTCCCCAAACCAGATTTATCAAAGCAATTTACAATCAATATTGAATTTCAACATTCCATATAAATTTAGGGTTTGAAGTTCCCGTCAGGGAACTTCCAGTTGAAAGGCTTAGAAATCCATCCCAGGTTCCTCGCCAAGAAACAGCTTGAATTTATTGGATCAGATCATAGGATTTAGATGTAGAAAGTGCCTTAGACATCATCTAATCCAATACCGTCATTTGACAAATGAAGATACTGAGGTCCAGAGAGGTTAAATAATTACCTGGATTCCCATAGTGACCCTAGCAATAGCAGATCCAGGATTCATCAAATTCAAGTGTTACCACCCCAACTCAGGCGCTATTTATGTTACAACAATGTTTAACGAATGTTCCTTAAGACCCACTGCATGCAAAGGATTGCATTTATTAGGCACCAGGAGAGATTGCTAGGCTCCTTGCTGGCATAGCAATGATTGAATAAAACTAACTTGGTTCAGAATTATTGCAATTTTAAAAGAATCTATTTTTCCTGGATTTGGGGGGAAAGAGGGGCAGGCAATAAAACCCTAGGTCAATGATCATTTCAGTTCAAGTACAAATGGGAGCTTTTTAAATCAGAGACTGGCTTTGGGAGATAAATACTAGGCTTTGGAAGCATTGTTTCTATGGGGAAAAAAAGAGCTATAATTTAATCATTTTAATCTGACACCAAATATACTGCTTTTCACATAGGAGGAACTAAATAAATGTTTGCTGAGTTGAATTTGCTGAATCATTAGACTGATCCAAGCCAAAGACCCCTGGGAATGCCACTAAATTATGACTCTCATGAAGAAAAGAAAACAGTATCTATTCATATTTTTAAAATTATAATAATAACAGAATTCATAGAGTGCTTTAAGTTTGGCAAAGTGCTTTACATAAGTTATCTCATTTGATCATCACAATGATGCTGTAAGATGGTTTCTATTATTATTACTATTTTACAGATGACAAAGCTGAGGCTAAACGAGGATATGTAACTTGTCCAGGGCCACTCAGCCACTAAAAGCCAAACTCAGATCTTCTTGTCTCTTTCCTCTAGTGGTCTATTCAGTGTGCCACCTATATTAAACAAACAGAAATGGAAGGCCAAGCAAAAAAAAAAAAAAAGAGTGCTGAACTTGGAGTTCCAGGGTGGCTACGTGGTGAAGTGAATAGAGCACTGGCCTTGAAGTCAGGAGGACCTAAGTTCAAATTCAGCCTCAGACACTTAATACTTACTAGTCCTGTGATCTTGGGCAAGTCCCTTAACCCCAATTGCCCTGCCCTCCCCACTCCAAAAAGCAAAAAAAAAAAAAAAATGGAAGGCCATCAACACAAAGATTTCATTAGGAATAAGGGTGGTAATTCAATATTTACCATGGTTTGCCTTATTTTAAGTTACTAATCCAAGAGTAACAAAAATCCATGCTGTTAATATTTTTACAGTATTTTTGATAGTTCTGAATTCTTTCCAATATTAAAAAAATCTAAGTCCATAATAAATAGGAAATTCTGTGTAGTATTGGGGTATGACTTTCCTTTTTGATTCTCATCATAAATCAGGGAAAATTAAAAATTACTATGCCATGGTATTTTTACTAGTGGTTCCAATGCAATAAATATTGGTTAGGGAAAAGCTGGCAACATCATGAGGAAAACTGACATTTCAGAGCCAAATCAAGCTTCTCCAGGCTTGGGTCAAATGTACTGGGGAAGCGTGCTGGAGAGGAAGTAATGAATGGGAAGACAAAGAAATGCCCAGGGTAGGAATGATGCCTGTCTCTCCTAATAGATGTTTGAAATATTTTTGCTATTATAAAAGTATAATGATAGAATAATGGAAAACCACTCACAGGGGAAAAGGGAGAGGAGATATTTGAGTGATGAATCATCAGAATGAGCCTGGGAACCTGGATAGAGATGGCAACCCAAGCCAAGAGAGGTGTCACCACTCAATAGATTTAGGGTATATCAATCATCCCTGATCAACAAATAAGCAAAGGAAGGAGGTATCTTTCAGATGGGAAACAGGAATTTTGTTGATGGCACAAATGGAAAAGTGAACACTAGACCAAGGAAAGTGTGGAATTTAATTCTATCAGAGGGAGCTGATCTAAACAGTCAGGTCCTAAAGAAAGATAGCATCGTGACCAGATGATCACTGAGCAGGTTCCGCTGACATATCAGCTTAGAAGAGCAGATGGTAAAGCCTAGTTTAGAACCAGCCTTAGTAACCTGACCCAGTAAATAGGGTGTCCTAGAACCAGCTTTAATGAGAGATGATTGTTAAATTTTTAGTGTGAACATTCACACCCCAGAAACTGGCAAGCACTACAGATAAAGGCTTGATGTATCATTTGTTGATTGTCTAGATTGAAGAAAGAGGGCGGGAAATGTTAACAATGGAAATTAAACTTTAAAAGTGTATTATGCCTACATTTTTTTTCTGGAGTTTTGTTAAACATTTACCAGCACACTTCAGAAATCAAACAGAATTGAAAGAAATGGTTTGGGGAGGAGGAAAAGATGTGTAGAAGTGGCAAAGGATACTTAAGATGAAGTCAGCTAATAACGACCTGGGGCTCAAAAAAGGGATATTTGGGGCCAGGTAGAGAAACAGCTTCCTCCATCTCCATCTCCACCCAAGGGGCCTTAAGGCAGTACCCAGAGAAGCCAGCGTAGCTATAGAGCAGACATTTAGTGCAACCTCAGGTCAAAAGGGACAAGTTTAAACCCTGTTTCCACATGGATGAGATTAGGAAACAATATCTGGATGGGACTGAGGTACACAGAAATGAAGCCAAAATGAAGTATTTTCAATCTTTTAATTATCTGTGATTTCACTGATAAAGACACTCTCACTAATTAGTCAAAAAACATTAATTAAGCACTTGCTAATGCTAGATACTGTGCTAAGTGCAGAGGATACAAAAAAGGTAGTTTACAACTTACTGGGCCTTGTCCTCTGCAACTCCAATTCATGGAAATCCTCCATCGGGTTTGACCTGATATGCTGGGGATCTTCTCTTAATCTCCTGACATTACTAATGAGTACTAATGAAACACATAAGCTATCTATCTGTTAGCTCTCACTCTTATGACATAACTCTCCTACCTTTGCTCCCAGTCATTTCGTTTACAATAGCTTTGGCACCGCAGTTAATATGGAAGTGCCTGTAATCTCCCATTCTGCACCTCTCCATTGCTCTTTGGTTCTAGGCATACAAATTCAGTCTTTGCTTGCAAGAAGCTTACATTCTAATGATGGAGAGACTGTCTGACTGGTCACCTCTGGGTTCTAGGTTAAACTTGGAAGAAATATACAGAATACAGGTTGTCTTTCTAATGTTATATCACTCATGAGCCCCACCCAGTGTGCTTCCCACCTTGAATACCAAACACCCTTTCAAACTTACCTTCATCTGATTGGTATATATCTTCTAGACAGTTATTTACATGTTGTCGTCTCCCACACCCCATTAGAATGGAAGTACCATGAGGAAGGGGCTATCTATATCTGTGCCTTCCTTTGTATCCCCAGAGCTTAGCACAGTGCCCAGTACATATTAGACACTTAACATATGCTTCTTGACAGTCTTACAATTGTCACTTGATATCAATTAGTCAAACATACCTGATTAGCTTTATAAAGGTAACATAACAACAGTTAGTTAAAAAAAAAACACCCAACCTTCCTAAAAGTCTGTGGCATACTATCCCCCAAGTACAGAGCCCAGAGGAGAGTGGGCTCAAGCTTGAAAAGCACATGCGGCAAAATGCTCATTCATAACTCCTAAAAGTCCTAAAGACGTTTCCCGTAAGTAAGTGTGGCTTTTCTGCTCAGTTTTTTGTAGAGCTTTGAATATGTTTTCCTCATCTCATTTCATTCTTGGCTCCTGCTTGTAGACATTACCATCAACTGCTCCAGGAACATTTCTGGGTCACCAGCAGGAAGATGGGAAGTCCAAAATCTACCACTCATCTGAAGTTCACAAGGTCCTTCTCCAGGCAAGATGGGGAATAGAGGGGGTAGGTCAAGGTACTCTCTTCCTTCCTCTCTAATAAATTCCTTCTCAAGAGTTTGAGTGGAACACTCTCTTCTGATTCCTACCAGCTAGATAGTTTTATATAGGCAACTGAGGATGTGACCAAGTTCCTCAGACAATCTGAACAGATTTCCTTTCCTGTTGAACTTAGAGAGATGCCCAGGGCTCCTTTGCATTGGGTGAACAATCAGATATGCGTTCTCACCCAATAAAACTACCTTAGGGCTAAGCATCTTATCACTTCATTTACTTTAAGAGGGGTGGGATAATTGATCCTTGGACTCACCTTAGAACAATATCCATAGAAATACATACAGCATAAACAGAACATGAATCAATAGCTACAAATATGTAAAGTAGTTGGGGGGGGAGTAGCAGTTTGGAAGATTGTGAAAGGCAACATGCAAAAGATGGTGTTTCAGCTGTACCTTAAAGGAAGTGACAGACTTAGTAGGAAAGAGTAGATTGAAGGCATGTGAGATGGCCATTGCAAAGCTATGGTGACAGGAGATGGAGTGCTGTGTGTGAAGAATAGAGAGAAGGTCGGTTTGGCTTGATCACAGAGTGTTGTTGCTGCTGCTGTTTGTCCTTTATTCTCGAAGAGGGCCATGACATGAGGAAGGTGATGCCATGACATGTAAGCAAATTGGATTTCAGTGAGGCAGGACTGTGCAAAGGCACCAGCCCCACTTTCACCTCCAGAGTCATCTGGGTCTGGTGGCAAGATATGAATCAGGAAAACTAGAGATGGCCCTGGATGCAGTGAGGGACCTTGGCCTTTTCAAGCTAACTAAGGCCCTTAGCAGAGTGTAGGAAGGAAAGTATCCAACAATATCCAATGAGGCTGAAAAAGAGGGTGGAGATCAGACTGTGAAGAGCAAAGGAACTAATTGAGTAGAGGAGGCACATGGTCAGAAGGATCTACGCTTAAGGACTAAGGCAGCAATGTGTAGAATGGACTGGAAAGGTGAGAGCCTTAAGGCAGGTAGACCAATCGGAAATTACTGCAGTAACTTAGGCAAAAAGTGAAGAAGGCCTAAACTCAGACCGGTAAATACTGAATGATTAGGGCAATGGCACACTCAGTGTTTGGCTTGGTAGCAAAGCATTTGAAACAAAGAGGGTACCCATCAACTGAGAAATTAAAAAAAAAAATCTACAGAATACGAATATAAAAAGATGTTGTACCAGAAGAAATGATGACTATGAGGAATTCAGAGAAACATTGATAAGATTTTTTGAACGAAGCCAGAGTAAAACAAGAAGAACCAAAATAACAATATGCACACTGATTATAACAATATAAATGAAAAGATTATTGAAAGGAAGCCAGATAGTGAATAAATGAAAAGCCAGCAACAGTACTAGAGAACGGATAATGAAACGTAACTCTTCTATTAGCAGAGAAGTGATGAGACAACTAGGATAGAATGTTGTCGGGCATGGTGACCCTATTGGGAGTTTAATGTGTTTTTTAAATTTGAGTTTTTTTTAAAGTTAACAAAAATCTATCTCCTTTCCTTCTCATCTCCTCCCTCCCCACACTGAAAAAAAAAATTCTTATAACACAGTATGGGTATTTTAAGTTTAACTACTCTTCTTTGTTACAAGGGAGGGTTCCATTTGGAGAAAGGTAAAGAGGCATTTCCTGAAAATGATTATGTCAAAACAAATGACATAATTAAAACTTTTTAAAATGTAAAACACAGACCATCTACTCTCAACATCATCTAATCAGATTTATGACTTGTTTGCGGTACAGCTAACACAAACCTCCACTGTTTCAACCCTGAATTGTCAGATCACGCGCAAAAAGGACAGTGGGCCGTCAGTTCCAGGATCCTTTGCTGAATGTACCTAATCTGACTGCTCCACAGCTTCTCAATTAAGAAAAGTGGGGGGAGGGGAGGAGTCAAGGAAACCCTCCCCATAGAGATCTACCTACTCTTGCCTTAAAAGTATCCCCATTCTCGACAGGAATCTACACCTATGCATTTAAGAATACAGAAAAATTGAGTTCTCCCAAGCAGCGATGCCTGGTTAAGGGAAAGCCTCTTTTTCAGGCACAGGACTCAGAGCAGCTACGTTCAATTACTAGGTGATGACACATTGTGGTGCAGATAATGTTCTACATGAAAAAAAAAAGAAAAAGAAAATACAAAAGCAAAACTCTAAGTTCCCCATATATTTATATACCTGAAGGAAACCACTGAGAGGAACCTGCATAAGATATCAGAAATTGGGGCTTTCAAACATGCTATTTCACCTTATCACTCTTATCTGTTATATATTAAAAAAAAAATACAAACAGCTGCATTTAAAGATAAGGGACCAGAAAGGTGTTCTGCATGATGCCCAGATGTTTCTGAAATCCTTTTCCTGCTAAACTTATCTCCAGAACTAAAGACACCTCTAATCTTTTCTAATGGCTTAATCAAATGAAATAAATGGCTTGGCAAAATATCTTCTTTAAAAACTTACACTCCTAGTTGGGAGGGAGGAGAAAAAAACCCAGCAGGCAAGGTTTTCTGATCCCTACCCTGAGAAGGAGCGAAGCAGAGATCAGCTACATCGCATTCAGCCATTACTCAGGTGAGTGATCAATGTTCATTGCCATGACAGACAGCTAGAAGGGTACCAGGACAGTTGGGGGTCATGGTACCACCACTGGGGTGCTAGCAGGGGAGGTGACATGGTACAATGGAAAAAGTGCTGGCTCTGGAGCTGGATTCAAATCCTGCCTCTGATACCTGCTATCGATGTGACATTTGGTAAGTAACTTAACCTCCACAGGCCTCAGTTTCCTTGTCTATAAAGAGAAGAAATTAGCCTAAATGGTCTCAGAGAACTGGATGGAGCATTGGGTAGAGACTCAGGAAGAGCTGAGTTCAAATCTAACCCCAGATACTTACTACCTGTGTGACTGTGGGCAAATCATTTAACGCTTGTCTGCCTCAGTTTCCTCATATGGAAAATGGGAATCATAATAATTCTCCTGAAATAACTGAATAATAAAACTCCCGTAATAATTGAGAGTGAGAGGAGATTACCAGCCCTCTATCCCTACACGGGGAATGCAGTGGTGCTACTCGCTGGGAGAGATCAAGCAGGTCATTTCACTTCTTTGGGATGAGCTTCTTCATATGAGGAATGAAGGGACTTGAACTAGATGGTGACTAAGAATTCCAGCACTACCCCTCTTAGGAGCCTTTGAAGCAGTGCAGAAACGACAGTTAAAATGGAACAGAGGCTGGAGCAGAGGACCACAAAGGGGGAAGGAGACTTAAGTGTTACCTAGTCCAAACACCTCACTTGACAGATGGGGAAACTGAGGCCAAGAAAAGTCAGGAGACTTGCTCAAGTTCACGTAGGAAGAAAACAGAGGATCTAGGCATTGTGCCTCCCACATAGAAGAGGGACAAATGGAACAGAAACTAGGAAGGCTTTCAGAGACAGAGGAGGGGAGGAAGTGAAGAGAAGAGGGCAAATTAGGAAAGGAAGAGGAGGGAGAAGACCAAAGGAGAAGGAAGGAAGAGAAAGGAGACTGAAGAATGAAAAATACACACTGTGCACAAACTGATCCCACTCAGCCTGTTGTTGTTCAGTAGTTTCAGTCACGTCCGACTGTTCATGACCCCATTTGGGGTTTTCTGGGCAAAGATACTGGAGAGGTTTGCCCTTTTCTCCTATGGATCGTTTTACAGATGAGGAACTGAGGCAAACAGGGTTAAGTGACTTGCCCAGGGTCACACAGCTAGGAAATGTCTGTGGCTAGATCCCTGAGTCCAGGCCTAGCGCTCTATGCACTATGGTGCCACCTAGCTGCTGCAGTAGACTCTTACACTCCCAGCCCATTCTATCACCATACTGATAAGGGTCGAAGCTTTAAGACAAAACAAAGATCCACAGCCTCTTGCCCTCCACATTCTAGACATATATGTTTGCGATTCATAATATGTAAGAAACGAAATCTGGAATTTTAAAATTGTAAGACCTTAGGACCTTAGAGCTTGGGCTGGTCCACATCAACAGTTCTACCATATTAGAAACTCCCAAAGTCTATCTGTATAATGATGCTGATATAATGCCCTTTCTCCTTAGGCACTTAATAAGGGTTTGTTATCATTATTTATTAAGTGCCTATGGAGAAACAGTGTGATTATACCAGGATCCTATACAGGCCAGAGAAAGCATGGTATGATAGATAGAAGCCAACCCCAAATCCAGGAAGAATTGAATTCGATCCTTGTGGATCTGAGTCACCGAGTCATCAGACTGCCATAGGGGTCCATGACACAAAAAAAAAGATTAAAAACCCCCTTCTTTATTGTGAGGAAGGAAGGGCTGCATTCTGGAGTAGAGGAGGGAATCCTGATGTGGTCTGAAATAATGTCTGTAAAGTGTTTTTCAAACCTTAAGAGCTATTTAAATGCTAGCTGCTATTATTATTAATAATTTCATCACCATTATTATTTCATAATTTAAAATCCTTCCTCTCTTGTTTACTAGTCATGGACAAGTCCCTGACTCCTCTGAAACTCGGATTCTTCATCTATAAAATGAATAAAATAACAAAACCTTAATGGGTCATGTCAAAGCACTATTATTGCTATTTTTAATACTAATAAAGCATATAAATTTAGGACCTAATTTTAAGTGCTTCTATCCCAGGTTATACTACAAACAACAAAGATTTGAATGGAAAAGTTGATATTTTTCTCTGCTATTATATTTGATCTAAAAGCATCATGTGACCTCAACAACAACTGGTATATCCACATGTTTGGAGAGATGTAAAGGATGCTGCATCCCACAAGTAGTATACAGACCTGTCTCAGGTGCAGTTCCAAGAAGGAAGGCCAGAGCCAGCCTTTAAGATGAGAAAACCACAAGGATCAGTATGGATGGTTTCTGCAGAGGGATAATGGACTCATGGGTAAGAGTGGGGCAGCAGGGGGAGAAGAGAAGGGGGAAGGGAGGAAAAATTAAAAAAATAAAAAAGGAAAAAATTTTCAAAGGAAAAATATTTCACTCACAAGCATTGTCACTTTGTTTAAAAGTCTACACTGGGCCTTGCTCTGTTTGTCAATGATTCCTCTCCTCCTATTGTCTAAGAAAAGCAGACATCTACATGAAGTTGTGAAGACTCCAACTCACACACGCTCCCCTGAATACCCTAATGTGAAGTAATTTATTGTAAGCTTCTTAAACATCTACTAAAGTAATGCTCTGATGCCTCATTGTGGTGTGAAGGTGGCCCCAAGTTCTTGAAAGAGATCCTACAAGGAAAACCCACAGGAATATCATAGTCAAATTTTGAAACCTCCAGCTCAAGGATAAAATACTATGAGCAACCAGAAAAGAACCATTTAAATATGGCAGAACCACAATTAGAATCACACAAGACCTAGCAGCAGCAATACTAAAAGACTGCAGGTCTTGGAACAGTATATATCGAAGAGAAAAAGAAATGGGGTTCTGGCTGAAAATATCATAACCAGCAAAACTAAGTATAATCTTGAATGTGAAAAGAGTGGGTATTTAATGAACTGTCAGACTTTTGGGATTTTGTTAAAACTAAACAAAACCAACTCTTAACTAAATAGAAGATTTGACATACAAGAGCCAAGAGAAATATAAGGTACATACCAAAGACAAATTACAAGGGACTCAATAAGGACAGACTGTTTACCTTTTCTGTATCTACAATGTAAAATGTATGTCTAAGATTGTTATTAGTAATTGGGCAGTTCATAAGAAAGACTGGGGTAGACCTGAGTATGATATGATTTTAAAAAGTAAAACCATCTATGAACAGCTAAAAAGAGTAATTATCTTATACAAATGAGGTGCAAGACGAAAAACCAACAGAGGAATTAGATGGGGGAGAAGGGCTGGTATTTCTGGAAACCTACTTTCATTGGAAATGGACTCAAGAGGGAACAAAACATATATATCTAGAAGAGTATAAAAGTCTTCTAAATTTAGAAAGAAATACTAAGGGGATAGGAAGGAGGGAGAGGATAAGGAAGGGATCTTTAGAGGGGAGGGGGAGGGAATAGGTTAAAGAGGGGCAAAGAAAGGTGTTTAATGGGAATGTGAGGATAAGGGAGGGATCCTTGGGATGGGGGGCGGGATAGGTTAAGTAAAAGATGGATAAGGTAGTAGGTAGAAATAAAGTAGAAGAGTCAGGAGGGACAGGAAATAAGAAATATGCACAAACATTAAATAAAGATCAGAAATAGAATTTGTTAGGGAAAAAAGGAGCAGGGGTGGTAATTATGATCTCAAAGTTAAGATTAAAATTGATTTAATCAAAAAAGAAAAACAAGGAAACTAAACTATGTGTCAGCCATATTTATCAATGTTGTTTTGGACTATTTAAAACAACTAGACAGTATGAGGTGAGAATATTTCTGAGATATAGGAAATGACAAGTTGGTGGACTTGGAAAAATATGAAAAGACTTGATGAAGGAAAAGGTTGCCCACCTTCAGAGAAACAGAGATAAACAAGTTTAGTATGATCTTATATAGAAGCATATGAATGTGTATATATTAATATAGAGATAGATTAGATATAGATATATCTAGGTATATGTATGTAAAAGCTTTTGTATGTATGGGTTCATGTGTATTTATGTATATATATATATATCTTCATGTGTTTATATCTATATAAATGTGTATCTATATGTATAAATGTATGTGTATGTATACATACATATGTGTGTATGTATGTGTATATGTGTGTATATGAGCTGTGTTTAATTGTGACTTCTGGGGGAGTGGGAAGGGGAAAAAAGAACAAAGTAAAAAGTCTACAACAAAGAACAGAAGAAAACTTACAAGAATGTTAAGAAAAAATGGACAGCTCTCAACACGATGCATATTTATTATATAAGCTTTCCTGAAATGGAAATTTATTGCTGTATATTTTGAATCCTCTCTCAAGTTCTGCTGTGCATATGGCAATGCTTTTGTTCTTTTTCTTATTTTGTATTATTTTAGTTTTAGAATTTAAGTTTGTTTCTTTTTTTTTTCTTTTATATTTACATTTAATTTTTTTAATTATTTTTTTAAAAAAAGGAAGGAAGGAAGAAGCATGAACTAAGCTGTCTGAAGGGACAGTTAAAGAAAATCTCCTAAAAAGGTGGTTGAATGAGAGCATATTGTTGGGGAGGGACAGAACAGGAAGAGAGGATCTTCCAGGCCAATATCTATGACTGCAATGAAGAACCCATTGCATTTGACCATCTGAGGACCAGATTCAGAGTGACACGTAACCAAACAAGGCAACACAGAATTACTTGAGATGAAAGAAAAAGAGGAAAAGGCGGCATCTCAGCCAAGGAACAAAGTGGGAGAAGGCTCACAAGACCAGAACAGATAGCTCCATAGCACCAACATATTCAGAGGGAGGTATCCATCCTTCTGTGACTCTCTGTGTGACCTTGAGGTTCCTCATCTGTAAAATGAGGGGGCTGGTCCACAGAGCCCTAAGTTCCCTTCCACTCCAAATCTAGGTTAGATGGTTTAAATAGGGAACTTTCCCCAACACCCCGAGGAACACTGGGGCATACAAAGCCTGGTTTCTTATCCTTTGAAATTCTCTTTGGTAACTAGGAGGGTTACTTACAGAGCTAATGCAAAGAGAGAGGTCACGAACTCTTCTCTATTTATTTACTTTTTAATTTTGTTTTTAATGAAAAAAGAAAGATGTGTAAGAGGGCTGGGAGGCTGGAGGCTGACAAAAGGAGGCCTTAAAGCTTTCTTCCCATTGTGTGGCCTCCGCCTCCCCTCGGCTTCCCTCAAAGGAGGAACCTGTGCATTTCAAAGTCTCTTTAGATCTTACAAAATAATAAACATAGATGGCAAGTTATTCCTCTTTGCTAATAAAGCCGATTCTTTGTTCCTTCCTAAAGGTCATTTACACCCTGTAATGTACTGAGAACAGGGGGCCAAGGGACGGAAAGAAAATATAATGGGCAAGTCCTCCAGTCTCCCTCCCACTATTAGACAGGATCTCCTTAAAATCCAACAATGTTTCATTAGCTAACAAGTGAGACATTTTACTTTCAATGAATGAAAACGATAATAAAGAGTTGCTATATTTTAAAAAGTAATGAATGTAATTTTTGCACTGTTTTATGTTGCTATAAAAAGGGGCCTTAAGTGTACTTTGAGTCCGCTCTTCTTTCTTTAACTACCATAATTTATGCAGATAAATGTTGGATGAATTGAATCAAGAACAGCATTTGGATTGCTATCCATAAAAGTACTTAGCTATCATTTTCTTTTTCTCCTATTTATATGTGTCTCAATATTACAAAAAATCAAGTTACCAACATTAAAAAATGATATATTGTCATTGGAAAGAACTGAGGCATAACACAGAATAATAAATTATTAGTCTTTGAAGGTGAAAGCCAAGTTTAAAAAGATACCAAGGCATTTGGACTCTTTTCAAACCCTGGCTGTCTGGGGGAGTCTGGGAAGGCACAAAAAGTGACACCCAGCTAAGCGTCGCCATCCATGGTAGATTTGCTGAAAGAATGGCAAGGGTAGACCAATGTCTGGAATAATCCTCACAAGGAATATTCCTTTACTGAACAGTTAAGGTGAAAGAAATCTAATTCTCATTTCTGAATTCACTGGGGGAATGGGGTGTGGAATTTGGACATTGGCTTCCCTGCAACCTTAAAGTAATGACTTATCCTTAGGCCAGGGAAGAGGAAAAGTCACATAAAGAACCAAACCTTCCACCCTGGCCTTGTGTCCCATCCTAACAAAACAGCCCCATGAAGAAGGGCGCTCATCCTTTGGGAAAGGACAGATCTCTCTCTCCTCCTGACTCCCAGAAATCTGAATATAGTTCAATCAAATTAGTAGCATCAGAAATGAGGACTAGCATCTGGGCTGCATCCCTACAAATGTGAAGAAGGCAGGTGATAAAGAGAAGAAGACTTTAGGGGCTTTTTCAAAAGGGGTGAAGAGGAGAGCACTGGAAAAATTAAGGACTTAAGGACTTGTTGGTCATTTAAGAAAACTCAGAGCAGGGTCACAGTGACATAACTGATAACCAGCATATGGCCACTTAGAACCATTTTATAAACATATGACAAGGCTAATGGTAGGATCCACAGGGATAGACTAGTGGGAAAGGAGTAAGACTTAATAACCAAATGACTGCTTTGGGATTTTAGACATTCTTCATTATTAGAACCTTGCCATTTTTCCTGATCTGTGGTGTTAAGGTGTTGGGGGAAAGAGAAAAGAAAAAGAAGGATGAGGAACTTGTTAGTTTAAGCAATATATTATTGCTGGTGAAAAGTAATGGAAGAAGCCCTTTTCTCCTACCCTCCACCATTGCACTCCGTAAAAATTGAAGGTATCATTTAAAAGGAAACATATGCTCAATTAAATCTGTAATTTCATTCACCAGCAATGCTAAGTCCAACCCAGCCATACTTTTCACCCTAAGAAACTTTTGTCCATGTTGTCCCAAAAAATTCCTATATAGCAAAGTCACACCCATATAGGAGACCTTCCTCCCTTTCTTCTGATGGTGCAAGCATGGCAGCACATCAATCTGGCTTTTTACTGGTCACCTCTACCCCCCCACCAGATAAGCAGCCCATTTTTTCTTCTTATCCTACAGTTTCTTGATGGAATCTCTGATTCCTGGTCATCTTCAGAGTTCATTGCTGGCTATACTTATCAGCACACTCCTACTCAGCCTGTGTCTCTCCGTTACCTTCTGTTTAACATTCACTCATTTGGAGTTCTTCAGAGGTGGCTGTAGCCCATGTGTTTCTGCCACACAGCAACCCAAGTAGAATATTTAAGTTGAGAGTATAAAACAGTCCCCATGGTGGAGCAATAAAAAGTTGAATAAAGAGCCTCCAATAATTAGCCCAAACTTAACACTCACACTCAGGTGATTCATACCAAAAAGACTGAATTTTTCTCTCTGCATCCCACTTCCCCAGTTCACATTTTATAAATCCATCCAACTCCTGGAATCACTAGCCATAATAACAACCAAATTTATCCCCCATCTTCTAGTGCCTCCAGCAGAAAATTAAGATACTCAGACCTAAATGTTCTTCTAGGAACCAAGATCTTTCCCTCCCAAAGATGGGTTGACATTTATTTATCCGCCTCAGCTCCATTACTGTCCCCTAATTTGGTCCCCACAAATTTCACTTGCCTTCCCCTCTTCACTAACCCAAAATGGCTCTCTTTCAAGGCATGGCTCCTGCTGCGTATCTTCTTTCAAGCCCTCCCTGACCATGACTCGCCAATCTCCTGTTCTTCTCTAACTCTTGTAGCCATAGAATCATACCTAGTTCTATGAGCAGAAATGGGCTTAGGAGATCATCTTGCCCAAGGGCCTGTGACTTTTCTTTTTCTTTTTAAAATATTATTGTATTTCAACATAACTGGCTTCCTTTGTAATCCTACGTATTTTATTTTATGTGTTTAAAAACATGATCCTGAGAAGAAGTCATAAGTCTACCAAAAGGGTCTGTGACACAAAAAAAAAGGGTTGAGAACCTTTGATCTAGTCCAACTCCTTTATTTTACAGAAAAGGAAACTGAGATTCATGAAGGTCCATGCCTTGGCATGGTAAATTTACCACCTAGTTGGTAAATGGCAGAGCTGGGATGGGAATTCATGTAATCTTAATGTCAAATCCATTGCTCATTGCACTGTACCAATGCCTTTCACTGTAGATAATACATGTAGGTGGGTACCAGAGCAACTCTATTTTTTTTTAATCAGACATATGATTTCATTGGGGAAGACAGAGCTTAGCAGAGGAGGGTTTCTCTGAATCTGTTTCATTTATTTGAGGACTGGGCTGTCTGGATCCGTAATTCAGTTGGCAAAGGGTGAAGTAAACACCCTCTGCTATGCATGCAGATTGGCGCCTGCTCTGAAATTCCCCATCTTAGAGAGTGGCCTGGGGCACTGAGAGGTGAAGTAACCAAGGGTCACAGAGACAGAATGTGTCACCTGTGTCACTGGTGGGATTTTTAACCCAGACCATCCTGGCTACAACAGCAGCTCTCCATCCGCCACTCCATAGATACCTCAAGCATTACTGTCCTTATTTTAATAGATTTTAAAAAGAGGGATGGTTGAGCATGGTAGATAGAGAAATGATTTCAGAGTCAGGAAGGCTGGGATTCAAGTGTTGCATTTCATATACTGGGTACGTGACCCTAGGCAAGTCACTAAACCTCTTGATGGTCTCTGGCAACTCTCCAAAGCATGGTAAGTTGAAGAACAGCCCTTGAAGTACACTGGCAGAGGGAGTTTCCTCACCCAGAACTTCATTCACCAGTTAAATTATGTTCATTTTTCAGTAGTGTATGTCTTCAAGACCCCATTTGAGGTTTTCTTGGCAAAGGTACTGGGGTGGTTTGTCATTTCCTTCTCCAGCTCATTTTACAGATGAGGAAACTGAGGCAGACAGGGTTAAGTGACTTGCCCAAGGTCACTCACCTAGTAGGTATCTGAGGTTGGATGTGAACCAAGGAAGATGACTCTTCCTGATTCCAGGCCCAGAATTCTGTCTTTTGTGCCACCTAGCTGCTCCCAATGAAATTATAGACCCAATTTTTTAAAAATTACTAAAGAAAACAAACTCAGAAAAACTCTTCCCTACAAAGCTCTATCTTCTCTTGCTTTAAAAACTTCCCCAAACAGACTCAATACATATCAGAGACAGGATTCAAAATCCAACTCTGGCGACTCTGAGTTCAATGACCAGATAGTAAGGACCAGCAGAATCCAGAATACCAGGAATAACAAGAACCGCCCAGATCTTTCCCGATGACCATCTGTGCTCATTCCCTTTGTGACTACACAGATCCCATAGATGAGGATTCCATAATAATCCTGGCTGGGATGGTCAGAGAAGACTTCCTATCCATGCTGAAACCTGGAGCTATGAGGAGATGCCCAGCCCAGCCCAGCCCATCAGCTCATTTCATGAAAAAGGAGCAAGTGAAGAATGAGGCTTCCCTCAGCTATTTTCGTCATAGAGGTCCTATATAGAGGCTAGTACAGTAGTCCAGATGAGAGATGGTGAAGCAGGGCAAGAGCACTGAGAATGGTACAGATGGGGATGAAACTTATGTGTTTGGAATAATGGAGCATCTGCCTGGCTTGCTTCTTAGGCGTGTTACAGGGACATGCCTTCCTCCCTGACCCTCAGCAGCTTCCTTTTGTATGCTGTCTTCTCCCATTCCATTATAACCTCCTTAAGGGACTCTTTTTTTATTTGTATATGCAGTACTTGGCACAGAGTAGGCACTTGATAGTGTCTACTGACTATGATCAGGGTTTCTCTGCCTTCTCCAGCCAACAACCCCTATTCATTCATTTGTAAGGCTTGTTGACTGATTAATCCCAGCTCCTTAAATTTGGAGTTTGGCAACTGTCAAAACAAGTCAACCTTGAAAGGAGAAGTAGCTCTGGAATCCAAGAATCTGGGTTGGAATCCGAGCTGTGCCGATTCCTGTGTGACCTTGAACAATTCACTTCAGTTCAGTTCAACAAAGCTATATGAAGAATCTCCTTTGTGCACTGTGCTGTGATGGATCAGTCACTCTAGGCCTCAGTGTCTTCATCTATGGAAGGAAGGGTTGGATTAAATGACCTCTAGGGACCCTTCTAGCTCTGAATCTCCCAGGAGTTCCAACTTTCATGTTATTCTACTCACTTCCCATTAACAGGAAAACTCTTGAGTCTAAGCATTGTTCTTTCTGCACCAACTACCTCCATGAATGCCCCATGGACAGACAGCAAATTTCTAGACAAGAACCAGCCAGATTCCATGGCCACTCAAGTACACTGGCCATGACTGACTTTGAGGAAAAAAGGACCCACAATCCAGCCTTCTTACCAGACTGGCAATGACTGGTAGATGGAAATGAAACGCTGCCCTTGCTTCCAGTCTGGAAGCCAGAGCTCTGGCTTCAGCTCTTCTGTTGACTTGCTGCATGACCTCAGAAAACTCACTTCATCTCTATGGACCTGGACATCTACATCATAAGACAAATGAGCTAGGTGGTCCTCCAAAGCCCCTTAGGAACAGATAGAGTCCTGGATTTAAAGTCGGGAAAAACTGAGTTCAAATCTTGCCTCAGACTCTTACTAGCTGTGTGACCCTGGGCATGTCACTTAACCTCTGTTTACTTCAGTTTCCTCAACTGTAAAATGAAAACAATGATAGCACCTATATCAAAGGCTTGTTGTGAGGATTAAATGAGATAATATTTGTTTGCACACAGTACCTGACACATAGCAGGCACTATATAAATGTTTATTCTCCCTTTCCAGTTCTGATATTTGGTCAGAAGCAGGTCCCATCAATAATGGCAAAGTCAGACTTTGAGTCCCCACCCTAAACATCCTCAAACCAAAACAGCCCCAGAATGCCTTCTCCCCCACTCCCACTCCCACCAAAAACAAAAACCAAAAAATGCTGCTTTGGCCTTCCCCTAAAAATAGCCTGGCATTATTTCAGGGGTCAGGTTCTCAGCCTCCAGAGGCCCTGAAGAGTAAACAGGGTCCCTGCCAAACCGGGCTCTCAACACTGAAATCAGAGGGCTCAGGAGCTTCCAAGAACAAGAATGGCCCTTTGCAAAGGGTTTCAACAGCACACCAGGGTTATGCAAGCTGCCCAAGTCTAGTTTTGAAAACATCTTACACTGAGGAGCTCAAGTTAATGATTACTTTGCCAAATGGAAATGAGTTATGTCTTTCTGTCATCTGCAGTGGCCATTCAGGCTGGCCGATACCACCAGCTGCCAAAAGTACACGCATACCCAAAGACCAAAACTATGTCGGAAAGTGACGCGAAGCCTCACCGGAGACAAGATAGAATTTTCACTTCATCAATCAGAGAGAAGCTCCAAAAAAAACGGCCAGACGAATATATACATGCTCTGCTGGGTGAAATATTTTGTTAATTCACTCCATTCAGCATAAACTGATTTATGACTTTACTTCATGAACAAGTAATTTTTAATGTAAATAATAAAACCCGCTAACCGTATATTCCTGTTGCACAGGGAATGGCAAAGTTTTTATCTGAATTAATTAGGTGATTTTTCACTAGAACAGATTCTTGCTTTTACTTTGAGAGGCATTTTTTTTTCCTCCTTAGGTGTCCCCCCTCCCCAAGCCCTTTACATTGTCTCATAAAGTTATAAGTTAAAAGTGTTTGTGTGTGCCTGTGTGTATGAGTGTGTGCACATGTGTGTGTTTCTCCCAAAGGCACTGAGGAATCACGGGTAACACAATTCTTAGCATCACAGTATAAATACCACCTAGCCTTCTAATGAACTGAAATTATCTATAAATTTCACAACTTGTTTAGAGCACCTGTCAAAATCATCTAACCATTGTGTCTTTACTAGGAGAATTTTTTAAAATAGATGCAACTTTATAATATTTCAAACCTCCCTCTCCTCCCCCCAAAAAAGTGTAAAATTAATGGTAGTTTAGAGAAAACACAAGTTACTTTGCAAAAAATAATCTGCAGAGATTCCTTTCACAGGCCAGAGGATTCCAGTTGTCAAAATGAGCAGGCTCATAGTTTCATTTCCCTTCTGCATTTTATCACAAGGATTTTCATCACACATAGAAGCCTGGAGGGGGAAGGGTGAGGAGCAGCATGAGCTAAAATTACTTTTGCATCCTGTAATTTGTCTAGGACATTGAGAGAGAGAGATCCCTTTCTGAAAAGCAAGTCACAATTCTTTCTCTTTTTTCCTTCCTTTTAGTTTTGGAGAATTTGATTTTTTTTTTTCTGAAGCAGAATTTTTCTGGCTTCTTTTGTTTAAATAACTTTTTACAGAGTTCAGTGGAAAAGTAATAAAAGCCTCAAAACCTCAACAGACACTGTTACCTCAAAAAGAAAGCCAATCTCCCTGTGTCCAGGAGTGTAGGTTTGTCGAAGCTGTGACCATCTATACACAGAGAGAAATGAAGACGCATTCTCAAATACCCAAGCTTTCTTGGCCACTTGCCTCCCATTGAATAGGGATGGAGAGATAGAATAAGGGGAGCATCAAACCAAAGCCCTCCCTCATTAGGGGCCAAAGTATTTCCTTATTGGATACATCTTTCAAATATTCAGAAAGTCAAAGAAAGGACCTCAGGGTCCAGGTATTCCATCATTATAGCCAATGGAGAAATTCATCAAATAGTTCCTCCACCCTTTGCCTGAATGTTTCTAGGGATAAGGAGTAGCCCGTGACTATCAAACCTGAGTGGAGGTCTTAAGGATTTTCATAGGAGTAAAGAAGCCATCTTTCAATCCTTCAAAAAGAGGAAAAAAATAAGAGTTACCAAGAAAGAAGGGAGAGGGGAGGAGGATGACAAGAACAAGAGAGAGAGAGAGAGAGAGAGAGTGACAGAGAGAGAGACAGAGAGACAGAGAGAGAGAGAGAGAGAGAGAGAGAGAGAGAGAGAGAGAGAGTGTATGTATGTATGTGTGTGTGTGTGTGTGTGTGTGTGTGTGTGTGTGTGTGTGTGTGT
>NW_027187339.1:2724328-2740519 GCF_028583685.1 Petaurus breviceps papuanus | reverse complement strand
GTGTGTGTGTGTGTGTGTGTGTGTGTGTGTGTGTGTGTGTGTGTGTGGTGTACCACGACACTGAGGGGTCATTAATTAGGCTATGCCTGACTGGTACCAATGCAGTCATTCTCTGCAGCTCTGTGTCTGCCTGGAACTGGCTGGAGGTTGGAAAATCTGGGTAGCCTTCTCCATGACTCTGCCCTGTTGGCGTTGATTGTGTATGATTAATGATTTAAAGGAATAAAAAGAGAAAGGTCAACTTCTGAGTTCAAGACAGAGCAGCTACACAGGGAGTAATTAAGATACTTGTGTAAGCATGATTAATAAGCACAAACTGGCAGTCTGGGCAGTAAACAAGATGCAAGCAGATGGTTAGTATGAAAAGGGTGGTGTGGTGGGGTTTTTTTTCCTAAAAAGCAATTTTTCAGCAGCTTGTAAACTTGGCTTGTGAATTTTTTTCCTTCCCTTCAAGTACCCCCAAATTCTTTATCTCCACAGCCTAAAAGAAAGCTTGAGTGGATTCCTTCGATACTCATCCATTCTTCTTCTTCTTCATCTTTTTTTTTTTACTTTGGGTTATTTTATTTTATTACAGATAACTAGAGTTTGCATGTAAATGGATGCAGCTCATCTTTGTTTCACGCTGCCTTTTATGTCAGGAGTCCCATGAATCATGGAGCCTGACAAGGCGACTCACGGCAAAGCCTTTTAAACTCCCGCCCAGCACTTCTCGCTGGTTGTCATGTGATGGGCAGAACAGAGGCATCAATGGTGGCATGTCTGCAGAGAGTTGGCAGGCAGGTGTCAGAACGGTCCAGCAGGCACCCCTAACGAACACTAATCAGCCCTGGTGTTCTTTTACAATCCATATCTAATTCGCAAGTTTCATTCTTTCTGAAAAACAATTACTAGGTTTTGAAGTTCATTGTGCATTTACTCAACTGTCTCTTCATATTAACGTAAAGTGGGAACAAGAAAAAATGGAGTCAGCGGGGAAGGGACATCAAAGATGGTATGAGTGGGTGAAGGTTTTATTTTAAAGCAATATAATTACAGATTCGGGTAATGTTTTACAATAAATTTAAATGCAAAAGGTGCAGCCTGTGCCACAAGGATTATATATAGAGATGCATACATATATATGTCTCCAGTAGTTGGCATCACAGAACTCAACACCAACTCACATAAATGGTGTCTTATAGAAGCAAAGAGGTATTTACAATGTCAAGAAAATAAGGGTGCACATTTCTTCAAAAGTGTGCGAATAATATATCAGAAATCTCTAATGCCCACAAAGAATCCATCTCAGGGGAAAGGGAAGGTCTAATGGAAGCAGGAGGAAATGGGGAGGGAGGAAAACTTTTAGGATGATTTCATAACTATTCCATGTCTTTCCCCAATTCTAGTTTTAAAACTGAGTTATGAAGGGAAATCTCCCCTGGACTTCTCTGCCCAGCAGGCAGACTGGTTTTCATATGGGTAGCTGTGTGTATTGGGTGAGGAATATCCTGTGTGTGTCACTTCTGCTTAGTCTTGGGGTCTGCAGGTAAAACAGATAACTTAGTGTTTTAGTCCCTCCTTAGGAGGCTTTCAACGTTGACCCTTCTCAGCTTTTTGTAGTTGGTTCTGTCCATTGGTCTCCTCCATTGGACTACTATGTATAACAGGCTCTTGGAGTGAGATGGGAGGAATTAAAAGGGATCACCGATGACCCCATCATTTTACAGATGAGGATACTGAGGCACAAGAGAAGTTTGAACTTTCTAAAGGTTCCACAAGAAATAAGGAGTAGGCAGCATTCAAACCCAGATCCTCTAATTCTAGGTCCAGTGATTTTTTTCTCTACAACTTGTAAAGTAGCCCTTCCTTAGCCAATGTATGATGGAAGAACACTCAACAGCTACAACAATAACAGCTTGTATATAGCTCTTTTTTTTAATCTTATCATCCCATCTGATCCTCACAACCATCCTCTGATTGTAGTGGGTACTGCAATTATCCCCATTCTACAAGGGAGCAAACAGGCTCAGAGAGGTTGTGACTCACCCAAGGTAATGCACTTTGTTCCTGACTCCATTCTCAGGGCTCTGTTCACCATGCCACACTGACTCCTACAAGTGGTCCAATACCACCATCCAACAGAACACTTCTATGCATTTTCACTGTCCCAGGACATCAACTCAGTCTAACTTTGAAAAATACTGTCTTAGAAACATACCTTTCTTGTCATTCTTGAACCTCCAAATTCTCTCTCAATATGGTCAATAAATTGAAAGAGATCCTGAAGCTTAATTTTCTCTTCATCCTTTTAAGCAGCTTTAAACGTGTCAATATCTCCCAAATATATCTAAATAAATGTACTTAAAGTTGTCAACTATAAATTGATTTCTTATAGCTGCATGGCAAATTCCAAAAGAAGATCCAAGTTCACATACATTATTTGAGCTGATAATAATGTATAAATTTAACTTCTAGATCATGAAATATTATTTAGGGTAAAGACTCTAATCATTTAATAGAGGCACTGCAGCTCTAACAAAATAAAAGGAGTAGCCAGAAAGAGTCCCTGTGTACCCAATATATCATCATTATCATCATCATCATCTTCTCTGAAGTTGATGAATTGAATTGCGCAACACTCTACTCTTGTTGGCTAGAAACACCAAAGTCATAAATGGTTGCCATAAAACAAAGAAGAACTTTTGTCATGCAAACAAATCTTTAAGAAAAGTGTAAAAACAATATACTTAATATGGAAATGCTTTGTGTGATTGCACATGTATAATCTATATCAAATGTTTGCCTTCTTGAGGAGAGGGAAAGAGAAGGAGGGAGAGAATTGGACACTCAAAACTTTTTGAATGAATGTTAAAAATTTTTGTTTACATGTAATTGAGAAAAAATTAAATGAAAATTAAAATGGTAAGTGTAACAATGACAATTAAAAAAAACCCGCATTGTCAATTCAAAACACTGATTGTGGCTGCCCTACTTCAATCCTCTCCAAGAGTTCTTCAAAGATGTGAAATTGGTGATATCAGAACCTTGAGCACCGCTCACTTACCACAGATTTTGGTCAAGTGGTCACATGAAAATAGCCAACTGCCCAAGTGCAGACCAAAGACCAGTAGATGATACTCAGAATGAAATTCTCAATCAAGCATTGGTTCAACCAAAATCTATGGAGCACCTAATGTGTGTAAGGCATCATGGATCCAGGCAACAGAACAGTTCAAGGCAGTCCTAGAGATAAGAGACTTATAATTCAGGTGGAGAAAGTGTGATATCAGCTCCTTGAGGACAGAAACTACTTGGTTATCTTTATGTATGTGTCTCTCCCCACCTCCACCCCCAGAATAATGCATAGAACATAGTAGGTGCTTAATAAATGGTTACCGCATTGTATTAAAAAGATAAGATTACAGATTTTGAATTGGAAGTGACCTCAGAAGTTGAGTCCAACTTCCTCATTTAATAAATGAGGTAAATGAAGCCCAGAAGGCTTAAATGATTTGCTTAAGGTCACACAGGTATTACGGTGCAGATCTGAAACTGGAATCCTGGTCTTCTGACTCATAGAGCTAGAAGGAACCTCTGAGACAGAGGCCTGCTGGTAAATGTTTAACAACCAGACTCTCCAATATGTGCATGATATACTTTTCAATTTAATTTGCATTATTAACATCTCAATCACTTGCTTAAGTCTAAACAATCAACAAAACAACAAATCAAGCCCTGAGTTGTACTCTTTGCCAATTTCCAAGGTGTCAGTGTTTACACTGAAGAATTAGTCATCTAATCCAACCCCCCTCATTTCACAGATGAGGAAACTGAAGACTCAATATCCAGGGTTCTTTCCATTGCAAAATACAAGGCAATAAATGTGACATTCAGAAGCACAGCAGATGGTGGAGGAACCCAATGGGCTTTGGGAAAGTTTCTCTTAGGAGATTAATGGGGGAAGGAAAGGTTGGTAGTTCTTGTTCCTGAGGGAACCACTTTAACTCCAGAAGCTCCATTCTCTCTATCCCCAGACCTCACAATTATATAAGGTCTCCAGGAGTCAACTTCAGTCCATCAATCGGCAAGTATTAATTAAGGATTGATTTACCAGGCACTGCACTTGGAGATACAAAGACAATGAATCAACAATCCCTACTTTGGGGGAGCTTACATTCTAATGGGGGAGCCTAAAAGAACATATGTAAGTAAAAACAAAATAAATATGTAAAAAGAAAAGAAGAAACGGTGAAATATAAGGTAAATTGAGGGGGGCGGCACTATTAGTTGAGGGGAGGGTCAGGAAAGTTTTCATGTATAACAGGGGTTCTTAAGAATTTTTGTGAGGGGCTGCCAGGTGGCTCTGTGAGTAAGAGCACCGGCTTCAGTGTCAGGATGACCTGGGGATCAAATCTGGGCTCAGATACTCAGCACCACACACAGAAATAACTGGCCATGTAACCTTGAGCAAGTTACTTAACCCCGATTGCTTAAAAAAAGAATTTTTGTGTCTTGGACCCCTTTGGTATTCTGAGAAAACCAATGGACTCCTCAGAATTACACTTTTAAATGCATAAAACAAAATATATAGGATTATAAAAGAAACCAATTATGTTGAAATAGTTATCAAAATATAGAAGACAAGTTCACAGCCCCTAAGCTAAAAGCCCTTGATGTCGAAGGAAGAGCTTGGGCTCTATCCTGAGAGAAGAGAGGGATTCTGGTAAGCAGAAAGGAGGAAGGAGTACATTATAGGCATGAGGACCAATCAGTGCAAAAGTACAGCAACAGGAGGCAGAATATCACAAGTGAGAAAAGAGAAAGAAGGCCAGTCAGTGTTTCTCATGTGGACACCAGCAAGCATCAAAAGAAATGAACCAAAAGGGGCAGGCAGTGAGTGGAAATAGCAAAGGCAGAAGTAGGTTTCCAAACTGTCTTGCCAGTTGATGGGAGACCAGGGAGCTCTGTTGACAAACACATGGTAGACTTCCCTCACCCTGAAAGGAAAATATCAGGTCACTGTAGTCTACTTCATCTTTGAAACCAGCCCTGCACTGGCAAGATGTCTGGTTCCAGTTAATTGTGAGTGACTATGGACATCAGGTCAACCACATCAACCAAAAGGTGAACTGACAGGTAGTCTACAATGACAGTTGCCAGGAAGCCGGACTAAGTTGGAGAGAACTCTAGCTTTTTGGATGCCTTTGAGGCGCAGAAACTAGTACACAATCTGAAATGAGACATGAGGATAGGCTCCGTGGGGTCGGATGTGCCAGTTTCCTATCAAGCAGGGCCCGGGGAGGGAAGCGCCAGTCAGGGAGGCGGCCCCAATGAGATGGCCAACCCCCCTGGAGGGGTGCCAGGAACAACCTTTAATCAACTCTGTCTCTCAGTGTTTGGAAGAGATATAGATTTCAGAGATGTCAAAACTCTTTGGGAATTATGGGGATAAAATGAATAGGCTGTTTGCTCTCCCTATTGATACACCAGACTTCAGACTGTCAAAGTGCTTTTAGTTATAACAGGCAATGTACAAAGTTAGCTGTGCTTGTTTTGACAACCACAAAAAGATTTATCAGTTGCATATACCTGTTCAAGTACCTACGTATTCGAAGCGAAAATTTGCTGTAGCAAATTTCTAACCCTAATAATATTCTCAATGTCAGCAGTTGTACAGTTGGCTTTTCTGGAACCTTCCTTAGTTACTTTTGTGGATTTTACCCATTTGTCAGAGATTTATCACTTCTACAAAATTAGGAAGAAAATGGTACAAATCTGGAGGTCTTAGCCATTTTATGTCACAGACCCCATTAGTAATCTAGGGGAGCCTACAGATTCCTTCTCAGGATGTTTTAGCTTCCTAAAATACAATATAAAAGATGAGGAAGGGAAAATTCTATGGGACAAAGTGAGTGAGTGATGTTTCCAAAACTCCTACATCCAGTGGTATAGTTACATAATTCCTTCTCAACTATCTTATTTATTTTATGAATCAAAAAATTAGAGGAAAACACAGAGCCACAGAATTCTTTGAACTGTCTCTTCCAGCAGCCACTTTTTCATTCATGCTTTAGAAACCCTTGAAACTATCTGGCTTCTACTGTTCTCTATGAAGGTAAGTTTATGGGCATTGGTTGGATGGTTGTGCTGTGAAATTCTCCTCTCTTTTCATTGGCCAATCACTGGAATCAGCAACTGCATACTATTTAAGGATTTCCATTTTTCCTCCATTCCTAATCACAGGATCACAGACCCAGAACTTGAAGGGATCTCAAAGGTCACCAACTCCTTCATTGTACAGAGGAGTAAATTGAGGTCCAGAGAGGACAAACCTAAGTTAACAACTCCATGATAAAGTGAACTATTAAGAAAACCTGGCACCACTGAGATTTTGAGGTTTTATTTTTAATCTCAAAAACAGATCACATTAAAAAAAACTTTTTAAAAAAGAAGCTAGTTCAGGTGTGAAGAGATAAGTAACATGTTTTTGACCATAAAATAAAATAAATAAAGCTGCTTCCCTGTACAGGAAATAGTGGCAACTGGGAGGTGCCTACAGCTGAAACTCCCCCCAAGGCAACCAAGAAAATAAGGGGGGATCCAATAGCCAGGACTCACACCAATGGCTGGGAGTTCGAAGCACTGAGCTATTAAAATTGTCTGTGATCCCTTTGTACAAGTCCAAGCCAGGTTTCTTAAATTCTTAGATGTTCTCCTGACTTTGAATGTTGCTTTATGGTCCACTCCTTAGAGCTCATTACCATGTTTGTGTTGCCTTGCACATGCCCCTTGACAGAGTCCCTTGTTTGTCTGAAGTTATATATAACCTGGAAGTTCTGATAATTGACCTTCTATCCCCCTCACCAGTTTTCTGGGTTGTTTTTCTCTGCCAAACCATCCACTTCTTTTCTCAGATGCATGTTCATCCTAGATCAGAGCAACCCACTACTACTGCTACTGGGAATCAGCCACACAGGGCTCCCCACCACAGTCCTGGGAATGCCATGGTTTTCAAAGTTCCCACTTGTGCTAGAACAAGTCCCACTTATGGTAGCAATGTTTTTAATTCAATCAGTACAGAACGTACACCAGAGGGACAAACCCAGAATGGTCGATCCTCTTCCCAATAACGAATATTGGGAAATATCTCTAATAGTGACAGTTGAGAATCAGTCACAAATTTCCATTTAATGGAAATTTTATTTAATAATAACCAAATGTCTCTAATAGTGACAGTTGAGAATCAGTCACAAATTTCAGGGAAGGGAGGGAAGAAGGAAGGAAGGAAGGAAGGAAGGAAGGAAGGAAGGAAGGAAGGAAGGAAGGAAGGAAGGAAGGAAGGAAGGGAGAGAAGGGAGGAAGGGAGGAAAGGAGGGAAGAAGGAAAGAAGGAAGGGAGAGAAGGGAGGAAGGGAGGGAGGAAGGAAGGGAGGGAGGGAGGAAGGGAGGGAGGGAAGAAGAAAGGAAAAGAGAAAGGGAAGGGTAGGGGAAGAAGGGGAGGAGAGAAGTGATGGAGAAAGGAAGGAAAGAAAGAAGACCTTTGAAAAGTTCTCATCTGCCTATTTCCCAGTCTTCTAAGGTTGGAAACACACTTTACATATCCCTGGTGAAAGATGCTACGGGGGAGGCTAAGCATTATTGTTGGATGCCCACCTAAGGACTGAAGGGGAAAATTTCAGCAGCTTTCCCACAAAGACAGAGACCTGAAGATTTTCCTAGGGGAGTAGGAGTGCTGAGCAACTAAAACCTGCCAAGAGAGCTCACAGAAGGCTGCTCAGGAGTGATGCTGCCAGAAAGGTATATACTCAGCAGACACCAGAATTTTGAAAGGAATGCCAGCGGCATTCTAAAGAAGAACTTTGCATTTTAAACTGTGTTTTCTAGCCAGACACATGAACAAGTACAGGCAGGGCACATAAGGAGCAACACAGTTTTTTTCATGCACAAGTGCAAACCAGATTCAGAGAAACACAGACTCTTACAGTCATGGAACCAAAGAATTCTGGAACTGGAAAGGAGTTCATTAGGGCAGGATTTGTCATTTGGCAGATGAGAAAACACAGGCTCAGAGGTTTGTATGGGGTCAGGCAGCAAGCTATAAACTGAAACAGGACTAGAACTCAGGTCTCCTTTGAGTTATGGGAAGAAACCAAAGAAAAACAGCCTTTGGAAGAACAATAAAGAGAACCTTTGGATCAAATAGAAATTATGATTGAATGGCGTAAATCAAAGAGAATTTACCACTCCCCTTGATGGGCAAGCCCTTCATGCAGTCCCTTCCCCTGTCCCCCTGCAACAATAACCACTTACATTTCTATCACTTTTAGGGTTTGAGGAGTTTCATTTTTATCATTACATGGCATCACATTTTATTCTATGGTTTATTTAATTATTACATTACAAACCCCTCCTTAAACAATAAGGGAAGCTATTCCCCTCAATTAAGGTTTTTCTTATGTCACTTCTGTTCCAAGAATAGGGGAAAGTAGGGAATTGGGGAAAAAACCCAGAACAGATTTCTCCTTCAAGAAACACCCCTCTAACCAGTCACCCTCAAGTGACAATTAGCAGTTTGGGCAGCACATTATACAAGGAGGACTAAGAAGACAAAAGAATTGAGGGCAGGTTTCTTTTTTTTCTCCTTCACTATCCTGTCTGAAGCTTGAAAGCAAGCCTGTATCCTAATGAATTCTGAACTCCCGTCAGCTCAAGAGAGAAAGAGCAAAATCTTTTATCTTCGCTTGGAATAGTCAGGAAAGAAGAAAATAAAAAATATATATATGCTCCATTGTTCATCCTCATTCCCTACATATACTCTGCACCCTGCCTGCCCTCTCCTTGACGAGAACAACTGGCAGAGGGCATCAATAAAATAAAGCTGTAAGACTATTGGCCCAACTCTCTTTCCCAAGCACCTGTGAAATTCCAAGTCAACATGTCGGCTCTTTACAAACAAGTGGAAGAGAATAGGCCCAGGAAGAAATCTGACCCAAAAGGGCCCCGTTTTCCCATAGGTGCGTTCTGCCTTCACCCTGAGCTGGTAGCCACCAAAAGCTGGATGATGTTGGCCCTGTGCCCTCAGGGTGCTACTGGAGGGTCCTCCATGGCTTTTCTGATCATTATTATTTTTTGTCATTGTTACTATTACTGTCATTATTATTATGATTTTATTATTACAATTACTAATGCGATATTATTAATTACTATTATTGTTGTTGTTTTCATTTTAATGTTTAATAGAATGCAGTTAGGAATGGTACTATTATAAGTCATTACGTGATTCCTGGTCTTTTTAGGTAGAATAACTGGCAAACTGCACAGGTGGATAAAATGATTTTTGCAATTAAATGGAAGTGGCAGGATACAAATTCAATGTCTATAGATTATTTATTGATATTATTATAGTAGGGACATTTGAGATAAAACAGAGACAGAAGACAGCTGATATTACATTGTACAGGAAAGAAAATCTTAGGTTCAAAAGTTTAAAATGAGCTTTCTCAACACACGAGGGGAGAAATGTCCCAAATATCTTAAAATGACATTGTCTAGTTAAGAGGTAGCTTGTAGAAAAGGCGGATCACTAGGCATCAGTGTTCTGAAAAGGATTGTAATTTGGTGAGAAAAGCTGTTGGCATGCCTCTAAATTATTTTCCTTTTCTCTTTCTGTCTTTGGTGGGTAAGGGCTGATATTCTACACAGGGAAGATAAAGATATCCCACAATGGCAATAGATAATGCACACACACGCACATGCTCACACACACACACGCATGCACACACATGCTTGCTGAAGATTCAGCATTTTGCTTCAATGCTTCCACTAATCCAAAGACATGCCAATCTGCTCATTGTTTCATGGCATCAGGAGGTTCGGATTTGACTTATCAAAGGATGTCGGACTTGCTTAGTCAGAACTGGGTGGATATTAGCAAAAGGTTGAATAAGTATGGCTGTAGTGGATTACAAACCTCTCTTCTTACACGTACGCGCACACACACACACAATCTAACTGGTTTTAGGGATTTGGGAGCGTATGGGAGGCAAGGAGACTAACAATACAGAGGATACAATTGGTGGACAATGTACCACTCTAACCAAGAACATAAAGGCCGAACAGTAGAGCATTGAGAAATTAAATTCATGGCCTGGAAAACAAGCTAAGATTAAAAAATGTCATGTTGATACAGTAGGTGATCTTGAGAGTGAAGAAAAAGATGCCAGAAACAGAATTGATTGCATTTTCGTTGCAACATCTCGTGATAGAGGTGGAAAAGGGTGAGGTATATCAGCTACCCTCGTTGCTTTGGGGGCACACACCACATCTTTCATCAGTATCCTAGACAACACGGAACACTACCAGCAGCAGCTCAAAAATTCCAGTCACCAGTAGCTACTGTCTTTTTCCTCACTGTCCTACAGAGGGGTGAAAGCAGCTGGATACATGGGCACTTGGGTCCTGAGTAAATAGGGGTCTTATGTCAATGACCCCAAGAAGGTAAGTGACAGAAGAGAGACCCAACCTTTGATAGTGAGTGTGACTATGTTTTTGTCTAGGGGTGGGGGACTGGGGACTTCTCTACAGTAGGTCCCACTTCCCTTAGGATACAGTTTATGCAACACCTTCTTAACAAGGATTTTCCTGATCCCCCTAATGCTTAGTGCCCTACTTTCAGTACTACTTTGTCCTATCTTGTACTTTTGTAGGTATTCTGTATATAGTTATATGTATATAATATGTATACATCATATATATTATATGTGTGTGTTTGATTTTCTTTGTAACCCCAGAAAATAGCATAGTGTCTGGTACACAGCAAGTACTTAGTCAGTGGCTGTCATTTTACTTATTGGTGAGAGGCTCCTAGAATAGGACATCCAGCGTACCCAGAAGGAACTCAAAGCTTTCCAAATATGGGAGAATTTTCCTCATTTCCTCTTTCTTTCAAAAACTCAATGCTCCTTTCTATTCAATTTTCATCTCTGTCTTCACATATATGTATAAAATATATAATGTATTACATGTATTATATCTGCATATACACATGTGTATACATATAAACATACATATATACACACATGAATACATATATTTAACAGGTAGAACAAGAGGATTCTCAGATCATCTTAATGATCAATACAACTTTATATTGGGACTTGGTATATCATTAAGAAGGTCAGCTAGATCACTCAATGGATAGAGTGTTGGGCCTGAAGTTAGGAAGCCCTGAGTTCAAATCCAGCCTCAGACACTTACTAGCTGTGTGACCTTGGGCAAGTTATTTAACTTGTTTGCCTTAAGCTACTAATAAATGAAATGGCAAACCATTTCAGTCTTTGCCAAGAAAATCCCATGGAAAGTATTGTCCAATGCAGTCACAAAGCAATGGATATGACTGAAATACTCAGCAACAACGACAACACCACTCCCAAGGAAGGCATGGACACATCCCTTGTCATCCCTTGGAAGACTGGGCTTATAGATGCTTACCAAACTGGTTGGCTTCTCACATTGTGTAACGTACCATGATAGGAGAAGCCATGCCACTCCCACCACTTTTTGCTAGACTATAAAATGGGGCTGACAGACCCTTTTGGTTTTCTTTGTCCCATCTGCCGTACTTTTGGAGAGATCCTGAGAGAGCAGCAGAGCTAGATCAGAATTAAATGAAGAAGGAGAGGAGAGGTGCAGCACCATTACTACCAGTCTCGAGGATGGGATTTCTTTGGAAATGCGAGCCTTGAGAACTGACTCAGAGATAACTCTAAGCTCAAGAGTTCAAGGATCTAACTTAACAAGAGAAGGGGGATTTCTGGGGCAATGCAACTCTTTGTCAAAGAAGAGACATATGTATATGGTGCCTAATTCAGGGAGGAGCAGAAGCAAAGGACCAAAGGCACGACATAGAGTAAGAGCCCTGGTCTTTGTCTTTGATTATTACAGTGCGTTATTTTGGACAGCGTGGATTGGGTGAGGAATGGAAATAGAAACAGAAATAGAAATAGGACCAGTAGCCCCATTATATACAATGGCATCCCTTTGAAAAGTGAGATTTACCAAACTATCAAGGTGCCATCTGTCTAACAATCCAAATTCAGTTCTCTTCCAAGGGGAGCTCAAATAGAACAATAGAACTTTGAGCATGAAAGGATTTGGGGGATCCTGGGGGCAGTGTGATATCACTGGAGGGGGAAGAGAATTGTACTGATTATTTATGTGATCCTGTTCATCTTCTGCATTTTCTGAGCTATGGAACAAAGACTATCTTGCACCTTATATTTTCATTATGACTTTAAATGTTTTTATGGGATCTCTTAACCCATGCCTATGGAGACCTGGATGTGAACTATAGTCAAGAGATTTGCCAGACTAAACTGGGGTGGGGTGGGGGGAACATAGATATTTTGTGCCAAAGAGATACTGATTTTGGGAACAGCCTTCAAGGTCCAAGTAAAACTGGGTACTTGAGGGTCTCAGACATTGTTTATAACCTGTCTCTCCTAGAGATTTGAGGGGAAAGAGATCATATGAATAGAAAAACAAAGCATTCTCAAATGAAAAAAACTGAGGGCAAAGATTAATAATAGCCAACATTCAAATAGTACTTCAAAGTTTTACCAAGTATTTGACATGCATTATTGGAGCCTCATAACAACCCTGTGAGGTACTATAGATATGACTGTCACCATTCCAAAAGGAAGAATTCAGAGTTAGGTGATGTACCCAAGGTTACACAGCTAAGAAATAGTAAAGGCAGGATTCAAACCTAGATCCATTCTTGACTCCCAAGATCACCAGTGGATCCACCACTCTTCACATTTCACCTTACTACCCCTTAGAAAATTAAGTGATTTGGTCCTGGCCTTGTCCAAGGTCAGAGAACGGACCAGTGCCCAGTACCTGGACCTCAGGTCTCAGCCCAGTGAGCTGAGTCTCTCTCTAGAGCTTGTAAAGTCTTTTCTTAGTTGAGACAACAGTAAAATCATGACAGCAATCTGGGGGATCTGAGGTCAGGGGAACAGCTAGAGTCAGCAAGTTCTCTTTTCCTCCCTCTGTTCCTTTGCCCAATATGGCACTGAAGGGCCCACTCATATAGTCCTAGAAAATTATACCTCCAACCCAGAAAAGTGAAACTTCTTTCCTTCTTAATCCTCATTCTGAGTTTAGATACAGCCTCAGACATTTCCTAACTGTGTAGCCTTGGCAAATCACTTAACCTCTTTGAGCCTCAGTTTCCTCATCTGTAAAGTGAGGAAAGAATAGCACCTACCTCACCAGCTCAAGTGAGGATGTATGTAAAGCACTTTGGAAACTGTAAATGAGCTATTAATGTTGTTATTGAATGCCAAGCAGTCCTTGCTCTGGAATCAAAAGCCCTGGGTTCAAATCCTACCTCTGATACTTACCCGCCCCCCCCCCACCATGTATGTGACTTTGGGTAAGTTTCTACCCTTCCCTGGACCTCAGTTTCCTCATATGTAAAAGGAGAAGGTGGGATAAATGGCTTCTAAGGACCCCTCCCACTCTATATCTAGGAAGGTGAGATATTCCTGTCATCAAGAAACTTTCCATTCAATCATGGATTCTTCAGTCGCGAATCTTAATTAGCAGCAAGAGGGAGAATTACCAATATTAGCTTAGGGTTAATAAACCTCAGTAGTCACCCAGGTCCATCCTAGGAGTTACCAGGAATTAGGAGACCAAAGCACAGGCAAGGAGGATCCCTTCCTCTCCAAAGCTTAACTCCCAGAAATGGCCCTCAGTTTAACCAACTCCTATCCTAACTGGCATTATCCGAATCCGGGCTCACAAGCTTACTAGCTATGTCACCTTAGGCAAGGCGCTTAACTTCTGCCTCAATTTCCTCAGCTGTAAAATGGGGATGGTAATAGCATCCACCTCCTAGGGGAGTGGTGCAGATCAAATGAGAAAATGTTAGTAGAGTAGAGTTAGTTAGCACAGTACCTGGAACATAATATGGACCCAATAAATGCTTCTTCCCTCCCTCCTCCTCACGATGATCTCAATAAGGGCAAATGAATATGAATAGGCTCAGTCTTGATTATACTTTATTAAACTGTACTCAGGGACAATTAGGTGATTCAGTGGATAGAGTACCAGACCTGGAGTCAGGAAGACTCATCTTTGTGAGTTCAAATCTGGCCTCAGACACTTCCTAGCTGTGACCCTAGGCAAGTCACTTAACCCTGCCTTAGTTTCCTCATCTGTAAAATGAGCTGGAGAAGGAAACAGCAAATCATTCCAGTATCCTTATCAAGAAAGCCCCAAATGGGGACATGAAAAGTCAGACACGACTAAAACAATTGAACAACAGCAAGAAAATGGTGTTCACCTCTAGTCCCTGGCTTCACCTTTGTGCTCATGCTTTCCTTCACATTCACAAATATGTTTGATTCAAGTAGAGGTTGGAGAGGTTTCAAGACTGATAAACCTAGGGCGGGGGGGGGGGTGATGTTGAATGGAGGATTTACAAGGACATGGGGAGGAGTGCTACAGGCTGCATAGACCTAGATGGGTTGTGATCTGAATCAGTGATGGGAGCACTCACTCTGATGATATCACACATCAATTTCAGTTTTCAAGTAACGAGATTGGATGGAGATCTCTAAAGGGGATTCTTACTCCAAGTAGGGGTTGGATTTAGTGACTCCAGAGGTTTCTTCCAAAATTAGAACCCTATAAAATGCCAGTTCTTTAAGAGGCAAGGACAGTTTCCTTCTTATCTTTAGATGCTTAGCATATGATAAAGGATGAATAAATCCTTTTTGATGATTAACTGTATGATTAAAGTGTCCCCAAAGTAAAAGATTATTAAGGCTCACTTTGGGTATCAAAGGCACAAGGCATGCCTTCAAAAAACAAGAATGTGGGTAAGAATCTTCCTAAAATTAACAAGATACACCTTACATTGTGAGTCTTTATTGTGAGGTAAACTGAGGAAAAACCCATGGGAAACTGGCAAGCTGGTAAAAACTTTAGCGGGCAAGTGGAATTTGTTAACATACTGTGCTTGCCACATGAGTCCAGGGATTTGGGGCCCCACTGGAGCACAAAGAGCAGAATCCACCAAGGGACTTTTCCTGTATTCCTTCTCAGGTGGCTGCCGTGGGATCATAGCCCTAGGGCCAGCACCTAATAGTCCTAAGTCTCATCATCCTAACAGTGCCTCACCATGTCCTACATCCCATCCGTGGTACTCAGGAACTACCTAGTAAAGGTTAAGTCATCCTCCCCCCCAGAACCCAGAACAATGTGAGGGGACATGAAACAAGGTATGAAACTCTCTGTATCTGCCACCTGGTCTCCCCCTTCTTGTGCACAGTCAGCAAATACCAAGGTTAACAGCTGTGGTCAGCTCTGCCAATTCAGCTCTCCTCTCCTCTCCTCAGGCACCAGTAACATCTCGCCCCACCCCCCCATGTCCCAGATGACCATATTCCAGGACCTTCAATTGGCTTCCTAGGATTCTCTCTGTCATTTTGCTTCAGTCTATAACCCATTCCCAGAACACACACACACACACACACACACACACACGCACTCACCTCACTCACACCACACACACATTTCTAAATGGGCTAATTATGTAAATTGCCTGAAGCAAAATGCTGGCCCTCCCAGGATGGGGTTACTGCCTCATTCTTGCCCAATGCTGATCTGGCCTCATGCAGAAAGCTGGTAGCCTCTCATAATCACCTCCATCATTAGCCCATGGCTTCAATATCATGAAAGAGCATTGATTCTTTAGGGCCTCAATATTTTTATTTCAGATGTTATTGCAAACATTCCAGCTTGATGTGAATCTGGGGACTATGGTTTGGGAGACTTGTTGCAGCATGTAGGCCAGTGGGAGAGGAGGTTTCAGGGAAAGATTGGCAACTGGAATGAGGGTAGGGCACGGGGAGAAAGGTAGGGAAAGGGTGCTAGGCCAACAGGATTCTCCCTAATCTGCATGGCTACTGCGGGCCAAGTTCACTTCAGGAGCTGTGAGAAAGACCAATTAATTTATCAATCTGCACTCCTTTCTGCCATAACATATTTTCCTCTTGCCAACAAAAAATGTGTCCATTATCAGCCAGGTCCCTGTCCTCCTCGGCAGCCCATGCGGCTGTATAATTACACTTCTTTCCTTGACAACTGGCATGATTGTTTTCCTAACAGTGTATTACTTCGTTAGTACTTTCCAATA